>NC_049198.1:76309682-76609682 GCF_009769625.2 Cygnus olor | reverse complement strand
GATGGAATGCACAAATAGCATCTGAGGTACCGCATCTGCTACATAAGCACAATTATTTTAGCAGCAGTTAGCAGTTAGTCATAAATAATATTAATTAAAGT
This sequence comes from Cygnus olor, assembly GCF_009769625.2. Taxonomy (NCBI): domain Eukaryota; kingdom Metazoa; phylum Chordata; class Aves; order Anseriformes; family Anatidae; genus Cygnus; species Cygnus olor. Next base: position 76,609,581 of record NC_049198.1, on the reverse strand, counting down.
TGACATTTAAATGGTAACTTATACACATTGATTATATTTAACCTAAGATTTTGCTAAGATGTGCTGGTATACAGTTAGTTCATCTGCTGCTTTTGCAGTCTCCTCTGAATGTCTTTAAAACTTTCATTGACACAGTGCAGTTTGCAAGGATATCCGTATCCTTGTATTCAGCAATTATAAATTGATTTTTCCATTTGCATATATTTAGAAATGTGAAGGTGCAAATGCTTAGAGAATATGCCAGACAGAGTGTACAACAGGAAGACACAAAGCTTTCGTTATATTCTGAAAATTTTACCTTTGTAAACAGCAGTACATGCATAGCATTTGCATTGCAACAGGAGCAGAGACTTGAACAGTAAGTTAGGGGAGGCTAAATGTTAGAATTCTTATATTCCGACTAATTAGAATTTGCAGTGTACAAAATTAGGAGGAGTTTGTAAAACCAGGACCCTCCTTAACACACTGTGGTGGTTTTACTCAGCTGGGCAGCCAACTTCCACCACAACCGCTCTCTCACTTCCCCTCCTCAAAGGGAAAGGGGAGAAAATACAATGCAAAGGGCTCAAGGGTTGAGATAAGGACAGGGAGATCACTCAACAATTATCACCACGGGCAAAACGGACTCGGCACAGGTCCCCCGCGGGCGGCAGCTCCCCCCAGACCCCCTGCTCCTGCGTGGGCTCCTCTCCACGGGCTGGAGCTCCAGCCTGGGGCCTGCTCCTGCGGGGGCTCTCCATGGGCCGCAGCGTGGAGATCTGCTCCATGTGGGACCCATGGGCTGCAGGGGGACAGTCTGCTCCACCAGGGGCCTCTCCACAGGCTGCAGGGGAACTGCTGCTGCGTGCCTGGAGCACCTCCTGCCCTCCTGCTGCACTCACCTGGAGGCTGCAGGTATGTTTCTCACTCATTTCTGACTCCCCTCTCCCAGCTGCTGTAGCAGAGAAGATTTTTATTTTGCCCTTTCTTCAGTCTGCTCACCCAGAGGCCCAACCATCATCACTTATGGCCCGGCTCTGGCCAGCGGCGGGTCCCTTTTGGAGCTGGCTGGAGCAGGCTCCTGTCTGGCATGGGGCAGCTGCTGGATTCTTCTCACAGAGGCCACCCTTGCAGCCCCACATTACCAAAACCTTGTCATGTAAACCTAATACACACACACAAGGAATCGAGAGCATCAAGAGAGCCTAGAGTGTAGATGATGTAATGACCATAGTCTATAACACCAAGGAAGCAAACAGTTTAACAGTACTTCATAATGAAGAGGAAGCAGATCATCTAAATATAGTCCAGTTAGCTTTTTGAGAGGCTTTGTTTTCTGAGAAAAGAAGATTGCAACTGAAAGAGTGCTATAAGCTAAAAATAACTCTGCATTTGCTGGTTAGAGGGTCAAGAAAACTTGCAGTGGACACTCAGCGTCTCTCTGATATGGAGAGTAATAAATTGGAGATTTTCCTCTGGGTTTTGTGAGACAAGCTGTAGCCTATTCGAAACAGCTGCAGTAAAACAGAAGCTGTTTTCTCTCTAGGGAACAAAGGACTCTGGCTTGTGGCTGAATTCATGCAATATGATACTCATCTCAAAAGGAATAAAGTTAGTTTGGCAAGTTTCATACAAGATTTAAGTTAACTTTCTAATGGAATTAGAGATGGTAGTGAGAGTGGGTCTTTACTAGTGGATATCCATGTAGGATTTTGAGCCTACTGCTCCTCCATTTAAAATCTGTTTTTCCTTGTAGAAAGAAATCTCTTTTTAGTGACAGATTAGGTCATGTTATGCCTGCATGAGAAAACAAAGTTGTCCCTTCTCACTAACAAAGGGTGCTTCTTAATGTTTGTGCTTCTGAGTTGTGTATGAGTAGTGGCATTGTGCACTGCCACATCACCTCCTCCTACTACCTCCTACCCATCATTGTCTTGCCTTTATATGTCTGGCAATTTCATGACTCAAGTTAAAGCATATGCTAATCTAAAAAGTTATGGGCATGTGTGTATGAGAGATTTATAGCATTACACATGATACTGCTCTAATCTGCAATTTAAGTATAGCTCACATTTCTGTAACTAGATTTTCCTCTGGAAGATTTATGCTTGTGGGAATGAAAAGTAATTTGCATTGAAATAAATTTGTTTAGTTGCATCTGTGCCAAACTTTCTAGCAATTCTGCTTTTGACGTCCTGTTCTGCTTTCTCACCCTTCGAAACACTTTACTGTCCTAACCAGCTAATCCACCTATTATTATCAACTCTGTTGCCCAAGAACTAGAACACCTGGACAACACAAATGTCTGACATGATGTCCCTGTCTGTCTGCTGGGGTTTGGCCATATTTTGCCTTTTTCTGTTCCACACTTGGTATCAGCATGGCTAGCAAATACACTATTTTAGATAGACCAGTACCATACATTACCTGAGCTAAGATCATGGATTGTATCAGTCTAGGAAAAAGTGAAAACAAATCCTTGGTGTCAGATACAAAAAATGTGATGCATTTGAGAGTACTGCCACGGCAGTAGATAAGCAAGGTTTCAGCTGAATTGCTATGCAGTGCCCTGGTTAAAATGAGGTGCTGACAAGAAAATTCAAAACAGCCAAGCAGTTCCATAAGCAGCAATTTCTTCTGAATCTCTGCTGTACATTCCTATATCTCCTGCATTTTGCCTCATAGAATCACAGAAAGGTTTGGATTGGAGGGGACCTTAAAACCTATCTAAAACCAGCAGCACCACCACCAACAACAACAACCCCCCACCCCCACGGGCAGGGACACCTCCCACCAGCCCAGGCTGCCCCCAGCCCCATCCAGCCTGGCCTTGGGCACTGCCAGGGATGGGGCAGCCACAGCTCCTCTGGGCAGCCTGGGCCTGGGCCTCACTACCCTCAGAGTAAAGAATTTCTTCCTCACATCTAATCTAAATCTCCCCTCTTTTAAAGCCATCACCCCTTGTCCTATCCCTGCACCCCCTGACACAGAGTCCTTTCCCAGCCCCCTTTAGGCACTGTCAGGCAGCTGTAAGGGCTCCCCGAGGCCTTCTCTTCTCCAGGCTGAACAACCCCAGCTCGCTCAGCCTGGCTCCATAGCAGAGGTGCTCCAGCCCCTTGGTCATCCTTGTGGCCTCCTCTGGGCCCGCTCTAACAGGTCCCTGTCCTCCTTGTGTTGGGGTCCCCAGGGCTGAGCACAGGGCTCCAGGTGGGGTCTCACGAGAGCAGAGCAGAGGGGGACAATCCCCTCCCTTGCCCTGCTGCCCACGCTGCTGTTGGTGCAGCCCAGAGTACGGGTGGCTTTCTGGGCTGCAAGCACACATTGCCGTCTCATGTCGAGCTTCTCATCAACCACCACTGTCAGGTCCTTCTCTTCAGGGCTGCTCTCAATCCGTTCTCCCTCCAGCCTGTATTTGGGCTTGGGATTGTCCCTGTGTGGGTACAGGACCTTTCACATGGCCTTGTTGAACTCCATGTGGTTCATACAGGCCCACCTCTTAGGCCTGTCCTCTGGATGGCATCCCTGCCCTCCAGTGTGTCAACTGCACCACACAGCTTGGTGTCATCGACCCCACTGTTCATGTCACCAACAAAGATGTTAAATGGTGCTGGTCCCAATACTGACCCCTGAGAAACACCACTCACTACAGATCACCTGGACACTGAGCCATTGACTGCAACACTTTGAGTGTGACCATCCTGCCAGTCCATCTGTCATATTCATGTCTCTCCAATTTAGAGACAAGAATATCATGCAGGACAGTGTCAGATACTTAGCATGAGTCCAGGCAGGTGATGTCAGTTGCACTTCCCCTATCCATCAGTGCTGCAGCCCCATCGTAGAAGGCCACCAGATTTGCGAGGCGCAATCTGCCCTTAGTGAAGCCATGTTAGCTGTCACCAATCACCTCCTTATTTCCCATGTGCTTTAGCAGAGTTTCCAAAAGGATCTGCTCCATGATCTTGCCAGGCACAGAGGTGAGACTGACTGGCCTGTAGTTCCCTGGATCTTCCTTTTTTTTCTCTTCATCATCACCGTCTCTTCTTTTCTTCCCTTCCTTAAATACTGCCTGATGAAAATGCAGTATAAGATGTAACTGATTCAAACTACATGTGGATTTTTGGTTGCAAGACATATGCAGAGTAGTGGCAGACCAAGAAAAAAGCTGAACTCAATACCTTTCGCAGTAAGAAGAGGAAGCGGGGAAGTTGCTTTTTGAAGTCTTTCAACTTACCCAAATTGTCCTAAGTCCTGCGGAAAATTAATTACTTCCAAGGCCTGGTAAAAACTGGGTCAACGTTGGGCCATTAGGTTTAAAAACTATTGGAGGAGGCAGACATATTCTCTCTGTCTGTCACATACACAGTGCGATCACATTTTTCTTTGAAAGCAAAGCTGAAAATGACTGCCTTAGTGTAGCAATAATGTTTATTAAGTCTGATGGATACTATCATTTTCTTATGTGGTACGTGCATCTTTTTAATCCTTTAAGAAATTAGTTATTGCTTTATCTTATTAAGAAAATCTCATCAGTCAGTTAGCAAGTTGCCTTTTATTAACATCAAATATAGGCTATTTTGTTCAACAGAAACTCCCATTTGTGTTTCTCAAGTTTACCAAAAAAGTACTGCACCAATATGAAAACTTTATATTGGTAATGTGTCACATGAAATATTTTATAAGTTGGTAATTTCTAAGCTCCTGAATTGCAAAAACTCAGGGAAAACAGCCATAATAGTAGCACATCTTTAAACCTACCACAAAGTGCAAGAAATTACATTTTGGATTTAAAAAAAAGCCATATTTTATCTGTAGGAACTGCAGGTCTCTATTTCCCTTTCTTAATTATGTGAATATGCATGCCTTCCAGCAATCCAGAACATCACCATTCTCATGTGTAATAACAATTCAGGCCAAGACAGACCCAGGCAGGGAAGGCAGGCTTAGGGTTGCTCGTCTGTGTTATGAGGTCCATTAGCATATTGGTCAGTGCCAATGGGATAAAAAGAGTGTAGAGAACTATGGTCCTCTTAATTATATATGAGTATCTTTACTTATATTTCTTTTTTCATGTCTTCTTGAGCCTTCATAAAGAAATATGTGTTTCTTTTGCTCTTCCATTGCATGGATTAGCAAAATCTCCTCCGATATCGAGTCCTTTAGAACAGTGAAGTAAACCAGCCAGGAAAGCTATGCTTACTTTATGCCACACTAGTTATTTTTTTTAATTCAAATACAGACCCCATGACCTATGCTGCCCTTGTGTTTTCCTTATTTGAAATGAAGACCAGCACATACGTAATCAAATGTGTCACGTATAGCAATCAGGCAGTAACCCGATAATGATGGTCTCTCTGAGGTAGGGTGGTTCCATACCATAGTTTTAAACTAGATGGGAGAAGACATAGAAAGGGATGCACCTCCAGGATTTCTAAAAACAAAACAAAATGAAAAACAAAACCAAAAACAAACAGGTTCTGTGAAACAGAATCTGTAGTTACATTTTCCTATTTTTTTATTGCTACGGAAATTTAATATTGCAGACTAAGTCCTTAGCATCCAGAACCTGAAAACCACTGATGCAAACTGCTGCTCAGTCTTACTTTGTTTTTGAAAGGCAAAAGTGTTAAGAGGAAGACTAATAGAACTACTGAAATCTTTTAAGAATGTGGAAAGTTGGGTCAACAATGCAGCATATTTCAGAAAGGGATAGAAACAAAAGGAGAACAAAATGGACATAAAAACAGTAAAGGGAAGCATCACAGTAACTACAGCTATAGCAGAGATGTCATTTTCAGCAACAAAATGGATTACTATAACTGAGATAACCAGACCCAGAGGCAGTTGGAAGAGATTCTAAGCAGGTAAATACTATTCTTGGAGCTGACCATCTGGTCAGCTTCTTCCATTCTTCTCACTGGGCTTCTGCTACTGTCACAATGGTCTGTTTTTTTTTTCAAAGCTGGAGCAGTGACATTCCTATAGGCATGCTACCTGTAAGAAAAGCTTGGTAGAAAATAAATGCCCACATCAGTGTAACTCTGGGAAAACATATGAAATACCATGCTCATTTGTCAAGCTAGGTACACAGACATCCTCCTGGCAGACTAAGAGAGAAGAGCATAAAGCATCTTCTCAGCTCTGCAAAATTTTCTCCTTTGCTTTTCAGAAGTCATGCAGAACTGAGCATTTGCTTGTAATTCAAGGCAGGTATTGCTTGCTGCCTCAAGTCTTCTAATCACCCTTAGTATTTATCTGTCAGTTTCCCAAAAGCATACCTTTCTATTATCATGCATCCCTTTTGTGACAGCTAATTCTTATCTTACTGATAAAACATTTCATCAGATGTACTGCTAAAGGAAAAGCAAAGTTGCCTGGAATAGAAGCAAGATGCCAACACCATTCATATTCAAAGCAAAACTGTCTCTAACCAGTCAGTCTTTTTCCTTTACAATGAACATGTGAGAATTCCTGGAAATTTCTGAATTACTTTTTTTTTTTTTTTTTGCTAACCTGCAATAATACGAATATGAAACATAATAGTGATCAGAATGCATTGAAGTACACCTTAGTAAATATGAACTCTGAGGACAGATTATAAATAGAGCGTGGGTTCTATTAATTGTGTGAATAAAACTGGAGGACAAATAGAAGTTTTTAAAATCCTTGCAACAGAAAACTACCTGTTCGGTAGCTGCAAACAGCTATATGTCAGTCATCACAGAAGTGGATATGCCCATGTCAAATTGGTGAGTACGTCTTAGCAGCAGTCATCAGGGACTTAGTGCTAGCATGTGATAATAGTTTTGAATCTATAAACAACCCACATTGGCTTCTTGTCTCATGTCGCCTAGACTAAAATTTATGCAGGTCTTCAGGAAGATGCTTTTTATAATGTTTTTAGAATTTCACTTGCAATTATAGAACAAATAGAGCACTGACAAGATTAAGCTACATATCCCCCCCATACGTAGTAGAAACAGTCACCATGAGATATATGCTCATGAATATTATATGCACCTCAAAAGAAATCCCCTGCATGCGTAACCAATGACTCTTAGTAAACAGAAGCTGTTTGCTTGAACTGGTCCAGTTAGGATTACATGCTTACATGAAGGCTCATATTTTTAAATACTCTCCCAAGACCATCCATTGAAGAAACAAAAGAAGAGAAAGAAGGCTAAAAAAAAAAAAAAAAAGAGGATTGACATTTTTACTGCATAGAAATACTGTAAGATTTTGCTTCAATTAGTAGCTTAATTGACTATAATGACATATCTGACATCTGCAATTTCTCTCTCATTGTGAGATTGAAAAATAGACGATTAGGGTAATTTCATTCAGCCTGTAATGCAATTGGATAGAGTATTAAGATTTCTTTGTCCTGGAGTATCTGATATAATGCTGAATATATAGGCAGGATTCACACTAATGTTTAAAAATCAACATGATGCTTCAGGTTCATGCACAATACATTCAGTAAAGCTCACTCAATGTACAAAGGAACTGCTTCAAATAATGTACCTGCCTAAATGATTTTTCCAAGGTATTATAAGTACAGAAAACATGTACAAAAACCAATCTCCAGTTATCTTCTCAGGCCACATGCAATTCCATATAACTTTTACAGGGACATAATAAACAATAATTGTCAAAGAACTACAGTGCAATTCTTAGTGTTAGGATAATTTGGTCTTTAGAATTTGATGAGTAAATGACTTAATGATCAAAAGATAATTCATACAATATTATCTATTTCTCAGATGTTAATACAAAGCAAATTGCAGTGCAAGCTTTTTAAACATGAAGCAATACAAAATGAATCTGAGCATAATAATCACTTTAAAAAGTTTTCAAGTTTTATTTTTCAAATACAGTTTGTTTTTTCATTGATAGAACCAATAACATATTTACATGTAGAGAAAAAGGTAGAGTATACAGTTTTGTCTTGCCTAGTAAAGTCAGTTTTGAATATTGCCACAGTTTATGTACACACCATTCAGTGTCAAAGATAGAAGATAAAGCTCATGGTAACAGGTAAAAGAAACTCATATGGGATAATACCAAATCAACTGTGAGAAAACATCTCTCTCAATTTGTATACTTGATGTGGGATTAAACCATAGGTTGACCCATTTAAACAGACTTCTAGACTGCTTCAGCATTTTTAAGATGTAATTTTCTTGGCAAACTTCTTTTAAAATCTCTTTCTAGAACTGTGTATTTCACTGCACTCATAGAAATGGAAGATAAGGGTGATTGAGAGATACAGGTGGGGTATGTAGGGTCGATCCTTAACACCTAGCTATATAAGAAAAGCAACAAATTCTTCTATCAGTGTTTCTGTGCCCATACAATTTAAAAGAGTCATTTCAGTGGAACATCAGAATTAACAAAATGGTGAATACTAAACTACATAAAAAGCTTTTGGAAGCACCTTCACATAGTTATATGCTATAATTGAGGATGAATACTGACTTATACTAGATTTGACTGCTGAATATCCCAGTCCCTTTTGGAAAAAATGTTTTTATTTATTAGAAATAATTTGATTTTGTTTTGATTTCTGCATTGCAGAGCAAATACAATACATTGTCAGAACAAAAGATTTTGATCAGTCACAAACGTTCTTGAATTTTCCTTTGCAGAGAATTTGAAAAAGCCAGCTTTTCATTCTGATTCAGAGTGAAGCAACATGTCAAAACCTCTGCGTATTTTAGGAAACATGTCCAACTTTTGTAGATTTCTATGCAATATTAATAAAAATTGTATTTTAGTCACACCCTTATATAAGCCATCCCAAAATATTCCCTTCAAATGGGTCTGATCATGGTTTTCTGTTTGCTGTAGTGAAAGCCACACATAATTTGGCTTGTAGATAAAGTGAACAATTGTTCATGCCCTCTGAATGTATAATTACGTAGCTGTTTCTTTTGATAATTAAGATCAATGTGCCTATCATTCAAAGAATACAAATTGGTTGGTATTATGCCATGAATATTTCTGCGCACATGTCAAATTGTCTAAAACTTACATAGAAACAAAAGAAAAGGTTGTGAGAACAGGGATTTGAACCATCCAAATTACTGTCTTAAAATAAATAAATAAATAAATTAAATCTGCACTACTTTATCACAGCCTTTTCTTCAAAAAATTGAACTTCAATGCAAATACCTATTTGTGTGTAGTCTGTATAATTAAGATTTTAGTATATTATACAACCATTATGATTGATGGCTCACCTTTCAGAGCGACTGACATGAGATAGACTGAAGAAGTAGGGAATACCTTATCCTTATTACAGATTTAATATTTTCTTTATTTGACAGACAGAACACCTTACATGATCTAATTAACCTGATCTGACAACACTCTTGGGTTATGCGGAGGAACTGTCTGAGGCTAATCAAACACTGTTGGTAGTTGGGATGTCCTGTTCCTTCCTGCTGTTGGAGTTCTTCTGTATGCCACCAGTGGAGACTTCTTCTTAAGACACGGAAGACTTGTTGCCCTCCACCTGAAGGAAGCAGTAAGGTAAGTCAGTGAAAATTAAACGTACACCCTGATGCTTCATTTTCTGGATAGAGGTGTACCTGAACTATCTACCAAAAAAAAAAAAAAAAAAGCATAGAAGCTAGTGTGAAAACACTCAAATCCTATGCACTGAAACACAACAGTAACGTCTATCCAAATATGCATCTACAGGGCAGGTTATATTCCCTATAATCAAAATGTGAAAAGACATGAATAACAATTGGTTTAGATACATCAGAAAAGGAGAGAAAAACAAGAGTCCTGAAATTTTTGGAGAAAATTTTTGGAGAAACTACTTTGAACAATATTTAAATCCTTTTGAGTCTTAGAATCCAATTCAGAAGAAATGAGTTGAGCACCGATTCAGAAGATATTTCATATAATAATGCTAGGAATTCTAAAAGTAGGCTACAAAAATGAATTCATTATTTTGGGATTCCAAATTAGTGGAGAGATGTCTGGAGAGAATAAGAAGTGAGTATATTTCGAGCACAGAGGTTGAGAAAGGATGTAAATAGGAGATAACCAAGAAAGAGAAAGAGAAGATGAGATAAACTGCTTTAAATCTTTACATTCCAATTAGCACACATACACACACAAAAGATTTTATAATATTTTGCCTGATTAATGTAAAAATAATTTTCTAGTCCAAGCAGTTTAAACTTAATTAGATTTTACTAAAGAAATTATTTTTCTTGTTTAATCAATGTGAAAAGTGGGAATAATTTTTTTAATGAGAAGATGTTGTTAAAATTATTTAATAGACAGACAGACACCTGAAATGTATATTTAAGCATGCTCTGTCAGGGAAAATCAGGCTACACCAAAGGAAGAGAACCATTCCATATGTGTTTTCTTTAGATCTTGGCTATACTATAAATTGGTTTCAATATAGCTGCCCCCTTTCTTGGTTGCAAAGTATTTTAATTTTTACAACAGTGAAACTCCGCTGAGGAAAACTAGCTCCCATGCAAAGCAGAAATGCCACATATAGATAACCTGAGTAAGTTCTGAACAACCTGTTTCTGCCTGTGTGGTTCAGCTCAGCACTGTCCAAAACCACAAGCTCAAGTCCTGATGGATACTTAGCTCAGTCCTACCTATGTCCCAGAGGGAATAACCTTATAGAAAAAAAAAAAAAAGAAAAAGGCCAGAATGAATGAGGTACAGGAATCATTCTTGTTTAGAAGAAAGGTTGGCTGATACTAAAAAATGTCAGAGGCCATTAAAAGTATTTGCTTTAAGATATTGTTTCTGCTGACCTACTTGTAGTTTTAGAGGAAGCTGTCACTGAAGCTACTGCAATAGCTCACTCATTTATTTGGTAACTCTCAGTAAAAGCTCAGTGTCTCAAAGATGTTCTACATAGCCCCCATTCACCAGCTATTATAACATTGAACAAAAGTGTTAATTTTCATTGAGAATCCCAGTAATTTATTTTTTGTTATGCTTATCTTTCAGATGAATGCCCCTGTGTCCTAGCTGACAAGAGCATTAATGTACTTGGTATTCATGATATGCTAAAAGTTTTCCTGTCTCATATGTTCAGATGTGTTGTTATTCACGCAGTTTTAAAGGTAACAATTTTGTCTAATGGCTGTAGTTTTTACACTTTCATTTGCTTATGCTTCACATTTACTACATTGCTGGATTATTGTCATTATTTTTTGGTTCATTTCTCCAGTAAGACCTTGCACTAAAGAAAAGGGTGAGGTTTGTTCAGACACATCCTTCTTAAAATATCCATTTGATTGCTGATCAAACAAGGTAGTGATTTTTCTTTCCAGTCTTTGTGTTTGATGGGCTTGGTTTGCCCTTTCTTGTTGCTCTTCAAAGATATTTAAACAGGAAACGAGAAAAGTGTCCTTTCTTCCCTCTTCCAGTTCTTTACGAGGTGGATAGCATTTATTTTCTCAAGTGCATGTTTTAACCTTGATTTTTACTTTACAATATGGGATAGAAATAGGACCTTCTTCACAGAAAACCAATTCTAGCCATTTAGACTGTGAAATATGCCCAATTTTTAATGACAACAAGGGAAAATTTTGTAGTGGAAAACAAAACTCCTTCCCTGGCTATTTAGGGAGTTGAAAGGTAAAAATTGGCAAGGAAATTAAAAAATGAGCCAGTGCTATAGCATTTTATGAAGTTAAGCTTCTCATGTTTACAAGAACAATACTACAATTTCATGTATTCCAAGAAATATATTTATAACTGTTCATTGAAAACATTTATTTGTTTCATTTCTCCAATGCCCCTGCCATGGGCAGGGACACCTCCCACCAGCCCAGGCTGCCCCCAGCCCCATCCAGCCTGGCCTTGGGCACTGCCAGGGATGGGGCAGCCACAGCTCCTCTGGGCAGCCTGGGCCTGGGCCTCACTACCCTCAGAGTAAAGAATTTCTTCCTCACATCTAATCTAAATCTCCCCTCTTTTAAAGCCATCACCCCTTGTCCTATCCCTGCACCCCCTGACACAGAGTCCTTTCCCAGCCCCCTTTAGGCACTGTCAGGCAGCTGTAAGGGCTCCCCGAGGCCTTCTCTTCTCCAGGCTGAACAACCCCAACTCGCTCAGCCTGGCTCCATAGCAGAGGTGCTCCAGCCCCTTGGTCATCCTTGTGGCCTCCTCTGGGCCCGCTCTAACAGGTCCCTGTCCTCCTTGTGTTGGGGTCCCCAGGGCTGAGCACAGGGCTCCAGGTGGGGTCTCACGAGAGCAGAGCAGAGGGGGAAAATCACCTCCCTCGCCCTGCTGGTCATGTTATATGACCAGCATTTCCAGAGTCCTTTATCACATATATTCACAGAATCACAGGTTTGATGTGGAATAAGACCTCAGGAGCTCATCTGGTCCCACCCCTGCCCCAGCAGGGCCACCCAGAGCAGGGTGCCCAGGCCCGTGTCCAGGTGATTTTTGAAGATCCCCCAGGAGGAGACCCCACAGCCTCTGGGCAGCCTGTGTCAGTGCTCAGCCACCTGCACAGCACAGAAGTGCTGCCTGGTGCTCAGGAGGAGGCACACGTGTTCCAGTTTGTGCCCACTGCCTCTTGTCCTGGTACTGGGCACCACTAACAAGAGCCTGGCTCTGTCCTCTTTGCACCCTCCCTTCAGGTATTTGTACATGTCATTGACTGACATACCTTGCCTTAAGGGCGTGTTGCTGGCTCATGCTCAACTTCATGTTCACTAGGGCTCACAATCCTTTTCTGCCAACTCTTCTCCAGCTGGGAGGTCCCCAGCATGTCCAGGTGTCTGAAGTTGTTCCTTCTCAGGTGCAGGACTTCTCCTTGCACTTCTCCTTGTTGACCCAATGGTGTATCACTACTCTGAGGTTTTTTATCAACAGACTTGCTGAGGGTGCACTCTGCACATCATTCAAATCATTAATGAAGATGGTAATTCCATGCATGTCACCTGAGAGTGGAGAAGCATGGAATTAAGCCTGTTCTTATGATAAGGTATAAAAATGCAATCTCGCATGACTAACAATAAATGGCTATTTTGACATTTGAGTCTGTGGTTAAAACATTTTTTTTGTATCATACGTGTTTGTAAAATAATGTCAGCTTACAGTGGTCTTCCTTTAGACAGCCCAGTGCATCTCTGAGTGATGGAGAATGAACACATGACTTTCCCCCTCCAAATCTATATTATGTGCAAGAGACTTCAGGAAGTCTTCCATCCGTATGAAAGCTATGCATTATAAGCTCTAGTACTTGAAAGCTACATGAGTAGAGGTTCCACAGGAGAAGGTAAACTCTGTCCTACTGCTATTTCCTTTGATCCTGTTTCTATTTAGATATATCAAAACTTAGAGGGAAGAATCAGCTGTCATCATAAGAACCAGGCACTTCTCTTTTAAACTTAGAACTTTATCTTTTTACTTTAAGTGCTAATGCCAGATAAGGAGGGGAATACGTAGCTATTTGCTGAAGGAGGACTAAAATTAGTATTTACGTATATGAGGATTTGGGAAGGAATGAGAAAGACAAACACATGGATGAGGGAAAAAGTCTCATATTCAGATTTGTCACATTCCTAGTCAATGTAACTGCTAAGAGTTAACAAAGACACTAAATGCTGGACAAACAAGCTTGTTACCAGTGCATTGTGACTTAGCTTGCATGCAACAGTTCATATCCATTGGCACATTGCGTCTCACTTCCATTCTGATCCCTGGGCAGTCCTATCTTTTGTCCTTTAGTTCCCCTGTTGACAGGATGTACTGATAAACAGATTCTGCCAGAAGGACATGACAGTAGGGTTCTGTTCTCCCACTCCTATGATGGCCATTTGAGAAATGGGAATGTATATTGTACATTTTTTTCGACAACAGTAAGCGACATTTCACTTATTACACTTAGTAAGGTCCCAAGTTTAAGTGTAATGAAGTGTCATGTGACAGTTGATATCCTTCCCCCCCATACAGAAATAACCACTTCCTTTTGAAAAGTAATTCAGAGTATCTGAGTCATTAAGGGTCTGTCTCAGAATATGATTTCCATCACGTTGCTGTTTTTGTGGTTTGCTTATCATGTGAATTATCTACATCAGTCTTTTTGTCTGTTTCACATTTCACATTTCTCTCTTTTCACCCTTGCCGTCTCTAGGGAAAATAAAAACATAAAATTTGAAGCAAAGGTCATTTTAGATTTCTGTTCATTTGTTTTCAGTATCGTTGTCTGACTTACAAGAGTTACATCAGCGATGGGATTGGCACTTTCTGTCCACTGGTTTGACAGGGGGAGACTGTTGCCTGTAGCAATAATAAAAGTAACCTTAAAAAAGCCAAGAAACCTGTTGAGTAAATCAAGGAGGGTAAATTCATGTTTAACTATCGCTGCAGTACTACTAATACTAAAAGGAACTGATAACAATAGGGAAGGGTTGCCCTGAACTTCTCATTTCCTCCAGTGTCCCTTCTCTTGTAGCATATTCAGCGTCTTAGCTATTTTAGCTGACTTTTCATATTGAAAGCTGTCTCTGTCTTTTTATATGAAAGGCCCACGATGTAGTTCAACAAACAGGGAATTCAGACTTTGAGGCCCCTCTCTGTATAACTTGCCATCCCGCCTTCCATTTAGATATATAATTTCCTCTTCTAGGAAAGTGTTTCAAGCTTTCTTACCATCAACAGCTTAACATCTGATTCTTATCTTCTCTTTTACTTAAACTTTTGCCAGTCTTCCAGTAAAGAAAAGTTAAAGTTGCTTCCTTTCCCTTTGTTATTACACTCCTTTCTGAGTTCGTGCGGATATACTGCTGTAGTTTCTGTGAAAGATAATGTTACATGAGGACATGTTTGAAAGCATAAAAGGACAGGTAGTTATTATATTAAATGTTGTAGCCTACAAAGAAAAGAGGTGTGAGTTGAGACTCAGTTGGGAGTTGTATATCCCATGAGACTTAACTCAGCCTACAGCTTTGGGATGGGCATTCTGCAACTGAGCCTTGAGACTTCAGTCATGATCAAGAAGATGGATTGGTTACAGTTTTTAGATGTAAAAAAAATCTGTCAGACTTTGGGGGTTTCCAAACATATAGTTCTTACTTAAGAACAGTTGTACTGTAAACTTGTAGCTTTTATATATATATATATATGTTTAAAAGCTTTTTGTGGCAGATAGTAATTAATATTCTACCTGACTTTGCATATGTTCTTTGGTAATTAAATTCAAAGGAGGAGGAAAGAAAGGAAATGCAGTATTCAGTTTCTGAAATAACTATTTTAAAAGACTCCAGAAGGCAGAGGACTCTGTGACACACTATTAAACACTGAAATGATAATTTCATTTCATTGTGAAAAAGTAATTTATTTGGTCTGCACTCAAGGCAAAGCCTCATTAATAAATGATTGTACATTCACTGCTTCAAATCTTGTTTTCTTCACTTCAGAGATACTACAACATCCAATAACACAAGGTGTTAAGCTTACAGTCTGTGTGTTCTTACACACTACAAAATCTGGAGAATTTTGAAAGGAATAGACTGTCCATTTCCTACTAGCATTGTTTAGAGTACTTCTTACCTCATTCTTACTACTATTTTCTTGCAACTGAAGGCTGCTTGGATCACTTAAGTGATCGTTAAACCACTTAACAATGACAAAGTCCACTGCTGGAAAGCTGTGGAAATGATTTTCTCCAGAACTGATTCCAGAACAATCCAGAAGAGTTCAACAGAACAGCTTCTTTCTCTGTGGGCCTTATTTGTGAATATTGCACTTGGTTTTCATCTTCATTGAGGATTTTTGTTTTGTTTTGTTTTGTTTGGATGGGGGGTGTGGAAGGTGTCAAGTCTCAAATGTATGAAGAGTAGACCAGAACAAGCCATGAAAGCACAAAGAACTGATACATCTGATGCATACTGAAAGCATATTAAAACGTCTGTGTATGGCATTCAGAGAGAAGACAAACAGTAGCTTGAATAGTATTTGATTGTACTGGTTAAAATTTATCTCTGTAGTAACTCCCTGATGTTAAAAGAGTCCTTTTTTTTTTTTTCCTTTTTTTTTTTAGCCAAAAGAGCATTATTTTTACATTTTAGTAAATATAAAAATATGATTAATTTAATGTAAGTCTGAAATTTTATATCAACATAAATCAAGGCATCTATATTTAGCCTTCCCAACAAAGCTAATTCATTAGTAGGTCCAAATATATCCAAGCTACATAAGCAAAACTAATTCTTGTGTAGATGTTTTCTTCAAGTTTATTTAACTGTTCCCTCTCTTGCCAGGTCAGGCGATCTTGACCTGTCAGATGGAGATTTATAACAGTTATATGCACCTGTTTTTTGTTGTTGTTGTTGTTATTGTTTTTCTTTGGTGTGGGTTTTGTTTATTTTTTTGCCTTGCTTATGTTGTTGTTGGTGGGTTTTTGTGTGTGTGTTTTTGTGGAGGGGGTTGGGTTGAGTTTTTGGAATTATCTACTAATTTGAGATTTTCTGCTACAACTACTGAGTTAGATCTTAAAGAACTATATCTCAGTTTAATCAGCTTTTATATTTTTTTCTTTTTGAAACTGAGAAAAAAATAAAGGAACATGAAAAATAAAGCTCTTTCTGACACTTAAGTTGAAATGGAGTTACTTTTACCCTTTTATTAAACAATCCAGAAGTTTTGCTGTTTTCCATTGAATTATTCAAGGGCTCAGTACCTAACTGTGAACTAAAATCTTTTAAATATATTTGTTTCTTTCTAGTCTTTCTCTTGACCACAACAAGATATGCAGATTGAGTTTTGCGTTCACTGCAGTGACAGACAACTGTGCTTTATCTGCCTTGCTTTTCAGTAGTTAGGACTAGTTTCATATTTTACCAAATCAAAAGGATACTTGAGATATCTTTGATTCTGTAGAAAACCTGGACATACTAAGTATCTGAATATGATTGAGAGAATGTCTTGACTGCAATCACTTGTAAATGGGTTTAGCGGTGAGTAGAGATACTGATCTCTACTACTGAGATTTAAGCTCTCCATATCATCACTTAGCTAAACGCAAACATCCCTTATTTCTCATGTCCTTCAGTGACAGTATCTTCTTGTTTCAGATAAAAGGAAGCTTTGCTGCTTTTATTCAAACCCTACAGAAATTAAAGATTGTCAGAAAATAAGCTGTAGTTCATGGACTTTACCTGATAAATATTTAAGCCTCACTCTGTGTGGTATAAATTATACCACCTATCATGACAAGCATGGACAAACATCTGAGATTCCATCTGATGTCTTCCTGCGCCTTACCAATTACTAACAGCTCATTTGAAGCTTCAGTTCAGACTTGACATACGGAACAGAAATATTTTACTGACTCAAACGTTCAAGCTTTTATGATCAGTAAACATTAGTATCTCCTGGGCAACTAGTTCATGTGTTTTGAGTCCACAGCTGAAAACAGTAAAGCAATTAGGTATGTTCCCAGGCTACACGAGAACAGGACAGTAACAGGTATTTTTACTATTTTCCTTTCTGCAAACATAATATTTTGCATCTGTAGTGTATTCAGATATAATGGTGCTTTAAACACAGAAAGGCTGGTAGAACAGGTTATTATCTGAAAATACATCAGGCACATAGATCCCAGTTCTTATTAATATCACTTGTTCTGTTTTCATTTTCAGTTCTTCTAAAAGGAAGCGCACCCGTGGGGAAAAAATATGTGTTTCTTAACTAAGCCTAACAACTGAGGTAATAAACAAACTCTCTCACAGACCATTAGGTACATGGCTAAATAATGCCCAGTATTTAAATGCTATGTAAGGATCAAGGTAGATCTGAGAGAAAAGAATACTCATAACTAAGAATATTGGCTGAAAGAAGGCAAAGATTGCGACAGTCCTGTAGTTAATATATTATTTGAAGAGATTTCCCTAGCAGAAGGACTAAGAAGTTTTTTTTTTGTTTGTTTGGTTTTTTTAACTTGAAATATTGGAGCTGCTGCACTGTATTTTGTCTGTTTGTTTGCTTTCTCACAGCTCTTTGTATAGCATCATAACTGCATTGTATGTGAAGATGTACTTCTCCATTGTATTCCTTCCTATCCTCCTGTTTTACGCATCACAATCAACATAAAGGGAGTACATAACAACACTGTTACTTGAAGCCAAATGAAGTAACATGGTTAATGAAAGGCCATTATCTCTGTAGACAGAAGATCTCAATATGTTCTCTCTTATCTACTTTATGACCTTCTTTCAGCCAGTTCATTCCATTGCAACACTTTGAACTCTTCAAGCCTCAGATTTTCCCTCTGTCTCTTGATTATTTGGACTGAATTTCTTCTGGGTGGGGCTGGTTCTCTTGCTGTTCTTGTGCAGTATGTCATGCAATGCAGATTGACCTCAGTTCTGTCAAAATGTAAGATAACAATAGTACCACTTTCTCTCTCATTTGAAGGTGGTTCATCCTTGTGGAAAACTATTTGCTGTGCAAGCATCCTCCATTGTTTGGCACGGATTTGGCAACCACAGTACCAGTCAAGTTCTGGTTATGGTTGTTCATCCTTTTCCACTTTGTAACAGTATTCTCTTATCTGCCATCCAATTACACTAGTATCTGTATTCTGACATTTTGTATGTATATATAGTGATAATATTTAATCTTTGCTTCAGAGAGCATGCTTACATACAAAAATTACGACAGTAAGGCATGTGTGAGGGATGGGAATTCTGATGTAGCATATTGGATGAATAAAACCTTGACACTGACTACAAGTAATTTATGGAAAAATTATTCTGTCCGCTCTGAATCAAATAATTCTGCATGTCTTCTTGCATTATTTGAACTGATGATGTCCTTTTAAATCTTTCACCATACACTTGTACACTAGGATTTCAGTGACTTAAAATGTGTAAATAGAAGTAGCTGCATAAGGACATCACAGAAACATCATCCATGAGAACTTTGCTGCTTAAAAATGAAGTATGCTAAGAACAGAGATTTTTCTATTATTAATGAAATGGATTGCTTCAGATAAATGCAAACAGACAAGAGTAATAACAAAGTCATGAATTAAATAGTTGCTTAAAAGTAAGAGTCACAGAGCACTGCTGCACGACACCTTTCCACTGCAGTTTATTCACTTCAGAATTAAAAGAGGATAATCCCTGTTTTGAAGAGAACAAATAATGAGTGGTCTGGAAAAGTTGCCTTATTCTTGTAATACATAAAGTGACATCATGCGCATACTGCTTTAGATTTCAGATATTTTCTTCCAAAAATGTGTTTTTTTTTGTTTGTTTTTGTTTTTGTTTTTGTTTTGTTTTTCTGGCAGTGTTGTAAGACAACCTGGTGTACTCAGAAATTGTTGTCAGGTTTAATTTGTAAAGGATAGACAGGTGGATCATAACAAGCTTATTTCAGATGAATACATGGTCATGATCATAACTGTTTGCTGTTATTCACATGAAATCTCTGTGGGTGATAATGCCCTAATGAATAGAAAGAAGCAATAAGAAGAAGTTAAAACTGTCTTTTTAGTGACCATGGCACCAATATAAGGAGTCTGTCATCTTACCTGGTTTTCAAGTAACGCTTTTGAAGACAGGTGAGGACAAATACCATTCTTCTGATAGGATTTATTGAACTGGCTGATGTACAATAATGTGGGAAATCAGAATTTAAATGGGATACCAGCTTGAAGGTTACATATGTCTACAAGAAACCGAAACATGAGCTTTGTCATAATTGCATTGCCAACAACTGCTAAAATGTAGATTACTAAATTCAAATGAAAGGAATTCCCTGAATATATTCTGCCATTAACATCTATTCATTGGGCTCAATGATAATTTGTGATACGTGTATGTATATGTACATATACATTTCGGTGCATATCTACATGTACACATATATATATTATGTGTGTCTCTATATATGTACACAAACATACAGGATTCATCTTATTTAGCCATGGCTGTTTATCACAGATATCCTGTCCACTGCAGGTGAGTGAACTATTTATAATCAATGGAAACACATAAGGACCTCCAGTAGGCATTTCAGTTTGTAACAAGGCTGATGTCAAAGAGATACCCCCTTGGAGGGTATCCCCTGACAATGCAGGGCACCCATCCTAGTTTAAGCATTCAACTTCTGACCAGCCTAAACAAGGAGAAGTGAATCTCACCCACCGTCCCCCTCAATTCGAGCTAGCCTGTCCTTACTGTTAAAAAAAAATACATGTTTTTTTAACTGTGATTCTACCTTCCAATTTCAAGACATAATATCTTGTTATACCATTGTGTGCTATGTGGAAGAGCTATCTCTTACTAATTTTTGGTTCAAATCAACAGATTATGGTGAAAGGCTCGCTTGGGTAAATTAAATGGATTACAGTCCTGTAAAGAACCATATGGCTTTCGTTCAAGGTTTCATCTCTTTCTGATACCACACACAATGCCAGTGCTTCCAGCAACAAACGAAATGTTACCATAACCTTCCAGCCTGTATTTTCTTGCTAAACACCCAGGAATCACAACATATTTTTGATTTTATAGCACCGAGCTGGAAAGTACTATTTGGATTGTTTATCCCTCATGACCAGCAAGTCTTCCTGATGAACACTGGGAATTGCCTCTCCCAACAACAGCTGCTACTGTGCTACCTACAATGGTAAAATCGGGCTGTCTGAGTCAGGAGGGTGTCAGGTAGGAGGCTTATCTGCCACCCACCGACTTAAGTGGTAACAACTTAGCCTTCTGTGGCAAATATGGGAAGGTTGTTTGGCTTTTGCTGAAAGTAGGGGGAAGCACGCCTGTAAGTTTGCCTGCTTTCATGTGAGGGTTAGGGTATGCTTTTTGTATATTAAGAGGAAGAAGAAACTGCTTGACACATGGATATGGCTATAGTGATTACCAAACTTGAATCCCCCTGCTGGATATCATCAGAGGAGACAGAGTTCATGTTCAAGGAACAAAATCTAAAACTTGAGAGGTTTCTGTTTGATACAATATAAGTTTTTATTTATGAGAGTCACGCTATTTCTCAGTGACTTTAAGAAATACCTAATTTTTCTTCACACTGTTATCCAGTTTATTGGTAACGAGTTGGTCCTGTACCCAATAGTGAAATGTTAAAATTCACATCTTATTTGCACCAGCTTTACAGTATCTCATAACAATATTCACAGTTATTTGTGATACCATATTGGTAGCGATCAGGTTTTCAGCTGGTAGAGAGCTACATGTAGTGAAAAATGTTTTACGTCATTCACCAAAGACCATATGAAATTGGTGTTAAAAAATGGAATCTGTCATTAAATCTAATCCGGATTTATTTATTTATTTTTCTTCCAGAGGAACTAGACTGCTTATTGATGTAATGTTTTGATGATAGAAAAACAGAAAGCTTTTCTTTTAAGCCAAGTATATTTTAGAATTTTCTAGCTGCAACAAAATGCTTAGCACTAAGCAATACGATACAAATATAGGAGAAACTTAGCCAACAAATTTGTTAGTCTGCACAGAAAGTGTCATAAGTATTGCATTCATCTTCCCATTAAGGATCTGGGTTTCAGATTTCATTTCAAGGTACATTCTTTCCACAATAATCCAAGTGGAATAGCTGAATTTAAAACTTCTGGTTTTGACACGACTTATATGTAGTGTTTGTTGAAGCAGTATCAGTCATCTCCATACATCAAGTATAGCCTTTCAGAACCTGATACTGATCTTGTTGAAATTACTGAGAAGCTATTTGTTGACTTCAGGAGGTTATGGATCTTGCTTTCAGATGTTAACAAGAGAGAGCTTACCATAGAAATTTATCATTAGTGTCAAGTGCTAGCTATACAAGATAGATACTTCCTGGAGAAGCTGGCAGCCCATGGCTTGCACAGGTACACTCTTTGCTGGGTTAAAAAGTGGCTGGAGGGTCAGGCCCAGAGAGTGGTGGTGAATGGAGTTAAATCCAGCTGGCGACTGGTCACCAGTGGTGTTCCCCAGGGGGTAGGGGTTGGGGCCCATCCTCTTTAAGATCTTTCTTGATGACTTGGATGAGGGAATTGAGTGCACCCTCAGTAAGTTTGCAGATGACACCAAGTCAGGGGGAAGTGTCGATCTGCCGGAGGGTAGGAAGGCCCTACAGAGGGACCTGGACAGGATGGGTCAATGGGCAGAGGCCAATGGGAGCAAGTTCAACAAAACGAAGTGCTGGGTCCTGATCTTTGGTCTCAACAACCCCATGCAGGGCTACGGGCTTGGGGCAGAGTGGCTAGAAAACTGTGCAGAGGAAATGGATCTGGGAGTGCTGGTTCATGTTTGGCTGAACATGAGCCAGCAGTGTGTCCAGGTGGCCAAGAAGGCCAACAGCATCCTGGCTTGTATCGGGAATAGTGCAGCCAGCAGGAGCAGGGAGGTGATCGTCCCCTCGTACTCTGCTCTGGTGAGGCCACGCCTTGAGTACCGTGTTCAGTTTTGGGCCCCTCACTACAAGAAGGACATCGAGGCCCTGGAGCATGTCCAGAGAAGGGCTACGAAGCTGGTGAAGGGCCTGGAACACAAGTCCTGTGAGGAGTGGCTGAGGGAGCTGGGGAGTGTTTAATCTGGAGAAGAGGAGGCTCAGGGGAGACCTTACTGTTCTCTACAGCTACTTGAAAGGAAGGTGTGGGGAGCTGGGGGTCGGCCTCTTCTCGCAGGTGATAGGACTAGAGGGAATGGGCTCAAGTTGCACCAGGGGAGGTTTAGGTTGGAAATTAGGAGACATTTCTTCTCAGAAAGAGCAGTCAGACATTGGAATGGGTTGCCTGGGGAATTGGTGGTGTCACCATCCCTGGGGGTGTTTAAGGAAAGGTTGGATATGGTACTTACCAATATTACACACATGGTTTACCAACAGTGATATTTTCCAATAAGCCCCATCGTTTAGTGTGTGGTAGGGGAAAGTTGGACTAGATGTTCTTGGAGGTCTTTTCCAACCTTAATGGTTCTGTGATTCTAAGATTGGTGGAAGCTTCATTTCATAAGAATATTTGTCTTTGAGACATTGTGTTTTGAGAATTGTGAGTTTGCTTGAACACAGAATATTATATTCCATCAAATGTGGAAACATTCCTGTGGGTGAGGGTGAATCAACTCATTTGTCTGTATTAGTCACCAGGGATCCGTCTTGGTGCAGTACAGTCAGCTCTTTGCCTTTAGAAAAGAAACCAGTAGTTAGTGTAAAGCAAATCATGCTCCCTTCATTTGTTTCTGTAAGACAGCAGAAACACTTATATTTTAAAGATAAACAGAAACAAGAAAAATGAGCTAATATCCTTGTAGGAATGCAGTGCATCTTCTTCAGGTTTGTTTCATCTTTTCTAAAAATTAAAAATGTTTATGTTAGCTCTAAGAATGGCATGCAGCCATTAATACCTTTTAGTAATACTGATTGTTTCCATCTCTTGCATTCAGTGTCTTCTACAATGTAGACTTCTTTTTACTTCTCTTTATTCTAAGTTTACAGGAAGTGTGAGGGTCTGACTGATTCCTTGCGTGTAAGAACGTAGATGCAGATTGCCTTTAACTTGCTTACCCTTTTGCTCCTTAGCCTGGGTGGACCAGACACTAGCCTAACACGTGCATTCCTTATAACTCATAATTCTCTGCCAATCCTGTAAACACTGGTTTTGTTGTTGTTGTTGTTTTATTTTGTTGTTGTTGTTTGCTTGTTTGTTTGCAGAAGGACCAGGAAAATTTTCTAGACTATCACTATTAGAAGGATGGTGAAGAAAAAAAATTTCTCCCCTCTATGGTGTTATTGTCCTTGTAAAATTAGTTTATCATTCACTTATCATATATTTTTCAACTAGTCTCTGAATTTTCTAAGAGATTTATCTGGATAACGACTGTGGGGTAGTTATTTCAGATCTTTACCTTTGTTTTTGTTGCAGCTGATCAGCTGTTTCTATGGCAGACATTGCTCATTGGTCTTATTACAGCAATGCTTTTGGAGTTTACTGAAAGTCATGGCCTTTGTCGCTCTGCACAGTACAGTTCAGATTCTGTCTTCTAAACAAATATATGAAGTCTTGAGTAAGAATGTAATGGACCTTGATGTGGCTCTTTAGTTCATCTCAGCTGTTCAGCAAGACTTCATTTTTCCACCTTGTTCAATGAAGCAGTAACAGAAAGAGACAGTGAGTAGATGCAATACCCTGATGTTGATTTACAATGCCATTGGTTCTCAAGGACTGGCAACTAGTAGCATCTTGGCATTTATATTCCCTGCCTGAATGCAGTTATGCCAAAATGAGATTTATCATACCATATTTTCTCTTTCAAAGGCAAGTACCTTTGGAACTTTATGCTGTAATCAGCTAGGAAAAAAATGTCACATGCATCAGATGGTGGTTGACCTTTTGGGTATTGTCTTCTTTGATGAGATTAAGTCTTATTTACCAATGATTGAGATGAGGTGTTCTTTCTTTAATCACTCTTTGCTTTCCTTGATATTTCAGCTATCATTATCTCTCTGGCTTTGGCTTCAGCTGTTTATTTATTAACTGCAGGTAGTAGACTCAGAATTGTTTCTCTGATGTGTCACTTGTTCCCTAAGGATGCCACTGAAATTGTTCCTTAAATTATCAGACAGCCATCAGTACTTGCATTGAACATGGTGTTATGCTTCTTAATAGGAAACATATGGCATTGACTGATGGGCATTATCCCCTACATCTTAACAGTTTTCAGTGTAACAAGCACATCTTTGTTTAGCTTTCTTTCTTTTACGTTTGTTCCTTATAATATAGTCTTGAGAATATTAAAAAATAAAAATAAAAAATCAGTGAAATAATTAATAGGTAGATCCAAATGTGTATTTGAAGAGAGGGTTAGATGATATTCTTACTTCAGGAAAGCAATCTTAATCGTCAATATCTGGTTTTGCTGCTTAAATTCAATAACCCGGTTGTCAAAAACCTGGGCATCAAGGAAATCACCATCAGTTCTACCTTCTGAATGTTGTTTTCCTCTTTTTCACTCATGTTTTGTTCACAGAGTAAAAGCTGACTAAGACTGAATGCTAAAAAGAACATTTTCAGCAATAACATAATCCAGGGAGTTCCAATCTACTGAAATATTTTAACTGTTAAAGTTTATTTCAACCCCATAGTGGAGCCCTCCAAAATTGCAATGCTGTGGACTTTTATGATTTAGTATGTTCCACAGGTATGGAAAGGCTTCAGATGCAGCCTTCCAGAGATCAGTTTCATGGTGATCACAGTGATAATGCTACTGATGCACTGAGACATGTCTTTTGGAAAGGATATGGTTACACAGTTAACTCTTTATCTTCTCAGCTATAGAATATTTGCATCAAGGGATTCGACAGGACTAACATTGTGGTCTGTTATTAGGCTTTTCATATCTTTTTCTATCTTAAAAAATATTTTTTCTCTCCTAAGTAAAACATATTGACCTTCATTTTGCAGCTTGTAGTCACAGGCAGAAGTTTGTTCTAAACGTGGAAAAAGAAAAGAAAAGAAAAGAAAAGAAAAGAAAAGAAAAGAAAAGAAAAGAAAAGAAAATAAAAGAAAACAAAAGAAAATAAAATAAAAGAAAAGAAAAGAAAAGAAAAGAAAATAAAAGAAAAGAAAAGAAAAAAGAAAAGAAAAGAAAAGAAAGGAAAAGAAAAGAAAAGAAAAGAAAAGAAAAGGAAAGAAAAGGAAAGAAAAGGAAAGAAAAGGAAAGAAAAGGAGAGAAAAGGAAAAGAAAAAAAAGCAGCTATGAAAAGCAACACAGTTCATTATCTAAGGAAGATGTTAGTGTCTGCTATTGCTGCTATGTTGATACTGCTTATCTGAAAAGTACCCAGAGGCACCCACTAGATGAATCTGCTGTAACAACATGTAATGCTTTGAAGTTTTTAATTGGAATAGTATATCCTACCCCACTTTTTAATATCTCCTGCCTGAAATTGAACTAAAAATGCAAATATCTGTTGCAGTGTCCAAGGCCTGCTACATGTTCTTATGGTATCAGAAATGTCTGTCATTACTTCTAATGAAAATAGTTCATGTCAAGTGCTAAAACCACCCGTGTGTTAAATCAGTGTGATGGGATGACCCCAGATAGCAGCTAGCTGCAAGTAGCTGCTGGCTCACTACCCCCCTCCATGGGAGGAGCAACAGTGAGAAAACTCATGGCTGCGATAAAAATAGTTTTAAAAGTGAAGGAAAGAGGAAGGAAAAAAAAAAGACAAAACATGTGATGCAAAGGCAATTACTCACTACCTCACACAAGAAGACTGATGCCCAGATAGTGTCTGAGCAACAGCTGCATCCCCCAAAACACCTTCCTCTTAGTTTTTATTCTTGACCAAGACGTTATGTGGCATGGAATATATGAGCTTTTTGCCCAGCCCCAGCCTATCCGCTGCAGAGGTAGAGTGTATAATAGAAAATGCCTTGAGTCTGTGCAAGCACTGTTCAGCAGCAGCCAAAATGCTGGTTTGTTACCAACACTATTTTAACCACAAATTCAAAGCACAGCAACATGTGGGCTGCTACGAAGATAATGAGCTCCACCCCAGCCAGACCCAGTGCAATCAATAATGACTTAAATAGCACTTATGATGAGGGGAGAAGAGAAAAGCGTATGCAGAGCCATGTAATGTCTTTTTTTTTTTTTAGGGATATATAATTAAAAAACAAAACAAAACATAATTTGGGCTAGAATCTAAAACATTTCATTCAAGTGAATACAAGTTTATGTTGGAGAACTCCCAGCAATATTTCTCTGTAGAAGATGCTCATAGCACATCTATACTCCTTCAAATACTAAGTAATTTTCTTAATAATGTTTGAGTGGAAATAAATTGCAAAGCAAGTTCATTATTTTTTTGCCATGGCATGTAGTGACCTGACAAGAGGAAACAGTTTTAAACTGAAAGACGGTAGAGTTATACTGGATGAGGAAGACATTTTTCATAATCAGGATGGTGAGACACTGGAAGAGGTTACCCAGAGAAGTTGTTCGTCATTGGAGGTGCTGAAAGTCTGGTTGGATGGGGCTTTGAGCCTCTGTGCAGTAGGATTGATTTTCAAAGTTATCTGAGCACAGCAACGCAAATGTAAATATTGAATCCACACGTGTGATAAGATCTGGATTAACAAAGCAATCTGCAAGACATACACACATATCTATTTAGGTTTTTTAAAAACGGGATGTGAACATTTAATCTTTTGCACACAGCTTTGAAATACATTCCTTCTTTTTCCCTTGTGCTGTTCTTAAACCCATATCGGCTGGTAGAATAAGCCTACCTTATTAAAAGTTACTGCTCAACAAATTTGCTTTGAAGACTTGTAGCCTGTGAATGTACATACATTGAACAGAATCCTTAAAACTATGTGGTAATAATTCTGGAAACACATTTTGAGGGAAAAAGCCAAAACTTAAAATTTGTATATACGAGTCCAACATCTCTTAGTAATTTTACAGGCAAAGAAAGACGGCAGTTTACTTGCATTTAATTTGCAAAGATTTATATCTTAGTTGATGGAATGTCTGTAATGAGGGACATCTTAATGCCCAAGTCTGCATCGAGTGATGACTTTTTTGTTTATATAAGAACTGTCCTTTCTTCCTCCACCCTGATTATGGCTGAATGTGCTAAGCTGCTCGTCTTTGCTGAGCTTCTTAGTGCATACAAGGTAAGCTAAGATGTATCAGATGTATCAGTGGGGGGGACTTTTAAAGCTAGCCCGTAGCCCTATTACTTCTTTTCTGTGACCTTATTTAAAATTGGGGACAATTACAGACTGGTCTTTTGTGTGGCTTTGATGGCAAAAGTCAATGTTGTTGACTATAAAGTTTAAGCCTTATTAAATGTCATATAATCTCAACTGAGACACCGTGATATTTATGGTTCAGTTGTTCATGTTTCAGAACAGATCATTGGAGGTTGCTTTGGGAATTTCTGTGGTCACAGTCTTCAGATTTAGAAGAACACAAACCTGATGTACCTGGCATGGTGCATTCCACCACTGACTGTAATGCACCTGCAGCACTCATGATATTCGAAGAGAAGGGCATCTATTATACAGGTATCAGATGGCAATAACAATTCCCAGATTTTAATGTGAGGAGGCAGATGGCCTTGGACTTAGTAAGGAGCTAGCACAACTGCTCTTGCGACAGAATATTGGTTAAGATTCAAAAACTGTTAAACTTAGCCTCGTTCTGATTCATAGCTAGCCATTTTGATGTGGGTAAATCATTTGTTAGGGTGACTGTGGTGGAGGCTTGAGTTGTCCTGAGATGTTTATTTCTTGACTGTGGTCATTGGAAATGTGCCTGAAATAACTGTATTTTGCAAAAAGTGGGTATCCAGACTGTGTTGGAGGATATATGAAGGCAACAGAAGGTCACAGAAATATTATAGTATTTATATAATATTTAAATATATTTCTATATTGTTATAAATATATTCTCATATTATTAATTATATATATATTATAATATTCAAATTATAAAGAACTTGTAAGTTTGAATGGGCAACAATTTTCTATCAGTGCTCTGTAGGGTTCAGGTATTATATACATTACTGACCAAAGCTTTATATCTGTTCTTTGAGTTATATAATTCATTTCAAAGAAAAAATAAATCTCTTTTGAAATTCCTGAATGGGAAATTGTTTTCAAGCTTTTGAGGATGTCTCCTCAAAATGTGATCAGAGAATGACACTAACTAATGTTTTCACTTAGTTTCTTTCCTACACCAAAGTTGATTTCACCTCCCAGAAGCAAAAGCTCTCTGAGCTTCACACCCAAGTGATATCCTTCAGAGAACCCTTTACCTTGTATGTTTTCTGCAGTAATAATGGTAACAGATGGTAACTAGTAATTCTTTTTCTAACTGCAGGGGAGTCTTTTTGCATTTAAATTTGTCTAATCTTTACCCTTAAACTTCAGGTTCCTTCCCTCAAGTGGAGAGAACGGATTTACTCCTATTCAGGGGTCTTCTATTAAAGCACTATTTTTCTGCTGAAATTTGTACATTTCTTAAGTTGAAACTAAATTAATGTCATTGTACAGCATAAGAACAAATATATACTAAAGAAAAATAAATATTCCACAATGTCATTCTCCAGTACACAATGTCAAAAAGTCCTGATCCAGAATCATCTCAAGTGTTTAATTATTCTGCACTCTGCTCTTGTTTTTATCTTCTCTGCTAAATGAGTTCCTGCATGGCAGCCAAAGGAAGTGGTGAACCACCCCCGCGGAAGACTTTATATTTGGCTTTAAGAATACTTTTCTACAAGCTTGCAGTGGTTGCTTCAGCACCTACTGCTAATATTTTGCCTCTTTTTCAAGTGGAAAAAAAAATCCTCAAATTGGAAAAAACAAAAAAAAAGAGGCATTGCTAGTACTCAAATTATGCATTAGATTCAATAGAATTTCCATTAAAAAGGAAGTAATGTGGGCAATTCTTAGATGTGCTCCAAGTTGCTGGTGTGATATTGCTGTACAAAAACCAGTATGAAATCCTCCGAGTTTCCTGTTAAGTGTAATTCTAGGTGAAAGGTTCTATGTTACTGCATTGTGCAAGTGTGCATGTATTGTACCGTGACCTTTCCTGGTTTATATTCTCCAAGGGCTTTCATTATTGAACATTTAATTTAATTAGTGAAAGCAACCTACTCTCAGATCTTGGTTACTCTCAGCCTAGTATGTTGGAAAAATAACACCATCATGTACCAGAATGAGATGTCTTCATAATTAGGAAGTGCTGTTGCTTGACAAGGGTGGGAACTGTGTTAGTAAATTTTTTCTCACTACTGCTCTTTCAGTGCTAACCACAATTTGCAGGTTCAGGTGGATGGAAAGGATTCATACACTCGGATCATATTTGCTGAATAGCTCTGGTCACAGTATACATTTCCTTTGTTCAAAATTCCCCCAAACCTCAAACCACAGAATGATTCAATTCCAGTCACAAAGTTGAATGAGCAACTTTGAGACTCTAAAAATATTGAAATCAATGATTATCACTTGTGTAGTATAGAAACATTGGTTTCCTGTATGATGAGATGGTTCATTTTTTAAAGCCAAACTCACAATCCCCCTCTTGCTATGAACAATGTCTTCGAACTGCAGTTGCTCTAAAAGAGACAGACACTTCTTAATAGTCAGTAAATTAACAAGCCAATTATTTAAAGATACTTTTAATAGCAGGAAGTATAACAAATGCCTTACCTGTATGACAGCTGACAACTCCCTGCTTACGAACAACAGAAATATTATCAACTGGGAAGAGTCTCACAACATCCTTCTCCCACAAGCTGAGGGTTATTCCAGTGCTCCAGTTCCACCTGGCTTTACCTTTCTGCTTGGCCTTATCTCTCAGACTAGTTAGGAAAAAATCCAGAAGTACACTGGTCACAAGTTACCTTGATTCACTCACTGAACAAACACAGTTTCTGCTTAAAAGCTTTGCTAATTTTTCCTGGTTTGGTCATTTGTTCTAATACAGTACGCTAAGCACGAGTAGATGAATTGTAGTCAGTGCCCATGAAATCTTTGTTGGTATTTTGTTATAATTTTCATTGACTATTCTGGTGTGCTGTTAAATAGAGGGACTGCATTTAACTATTCTAGTAACACCATCTTTTAATTTTTTTATTATTCAAAATTTATCACAGAAAAAAATTACCACAGTAAGGATTTATTCTTCCAAGAATTCCATGTTTTCTACTTTTGTAGGCCAAAATTCAGATTGCCATAGCTTCAGTTGTGCAGAAATTATCTCTCTAAAAGTCAAAGTAACAATGTCATAGATTCAGGAAACTTGCCTTGTTATAATGTCTGTGCATGAACAATAGTGACTTAAATTAAAATTTAAATTGTATTTTCCTCAGCTTCTGCAGATCATTTAATGCCATCTATGCCTGCTTTTACCATTGCTGGTCTATTTTTATTTTATTTTTTTTAATTTCAACACAACAGTGTTTTTCTGAAATTAAAAAAAAAAAAAAGAAATTAAACTCTATCAGAGTCACACATTTAAATGTGCTGCATTTAACAAATTCAATTACTGAAGTAAAAAAAAAAAGTAATCTTTATTGCTTTTATTTTTCATTCTTTCTCGCTGGGTTTATCTCTCATATGGTGGGAATTCTACATGTTGTGTACAATGTCACATCTGAAAAGTTGTGTAAATATGAGATGTAAAATTCATTTTTATGCATCAAGCTATTCATTCTGAAAAAAAAGTCACAGAAATGATATATATTGTTTTAAAGAAACGTTAAAAATCATGGTATTATTTTATATACTTCAAGGAAACAAGATTTTAATGGATTTTTTTTTAAATAACCCAACTTATTAGTAAACTTTCTGAAAGCAAAGCTCATGCTTTCTCATTGTTTTAATACTATTTCTGTGCAAAATAGCATGAGAGAAGGAATTTATGTGAAAAGCTTCACAGACTGGTTTAGACACTGAATTGTATGGACCAGGTGTCCTGAATTGAGCTTCTGTAGCTGAATTTAAGCGAGAAGAAGCTCTCTGCAGGGCCTCATCCCTCCATCAGCCATCAGGACAGGACACCAAACCATCTCTTTACACCGTCTCTCTCCAAGCCTTGGTCCAGAAGGACTGGTGAGGCAGAATTGCATGGAAAGGTGGTTGTAATAGATGAAACTTTTCATTTATTTATTTATTTTAAAGAGGGATCTCATCTTGGAAGCAAGTGAATTGTAGAAAGACCAGTGCTGAGGCCAGTGTTAGATGATGGAAAATGCTGTGAGCCAGAATGTCCACTGAGTCAAATGCTGTCCTTGGAAGGCACCTCAAGAGACCAAATTGCCTTATCCTCCACAAATTAAATTGGGCAATATTTCCACTGTTGCCAACAAGCGTTAACTGAATAAAGATTGGAGCCACACGCAGCCATTTGGAGTTCAGTTCTAGCAATGCATTATTTCTAATTTCTTAGCAAAGCCCGTTCACACTGACAAGTAATCAGAATTTACTTTGCAACTGTTATCTGAACTGCAAGCCAAAGTAGCATACAAAGTAGGTTTGGGGAATTTGTTGCTACCTGACATTCACAGTCCCATTCATGCTATCCAGCTTCATGCACTTTATGGTAGAACACAAGAGTGAGTGAAATTGCATGTCATTTCTAATCACTCTGCAGCACTGAAAAACAAGCTGAAGGAGAATAGGAATTGCCTGTTTTAATTAAGCATCTTAGCAATGTCCCCAGTAATTACAGAATAAATGTAGGCTATAATCGCACTGGATGCTAAACCTTTAATATGGCTAGATAAATATGTGACCTATACAAAGGACATGAGAATTAATTCACGCTCTTGTTTATCATCCTTTCTTATGATCTCCAGAATTAGCAAGGATGTTCTTTATTTGTTCAGTGCTGCATTTTGGAAAAACATTATTACCAAGTCATGTTTTTGCTTTTTGCTATGGTTTAAGTGCAAAATATCTTCAGACAGACTGGAAAGATTCAAATCCAGAATTTTAGTAATATGTTTCTTTACTACCTTTATAAATGTTCAAGGCCAATTTCTCTCCATTCACTGAACTCCAGAGCCTGCAACCATTACTCATATGATGGGAAATGTATGAGTCTGTCCAAATTAAAGCCTTAAGTTTTGGACATGTGGAATATAAGTTAAAAAAAAAAAAAAAAAAGTGGCAAAGTAAATAAGTAAAAAATAGTAAAGTAAATAATAAATGATTTGAAGTGTATTTTTGTGCTGTATGATCCCTGGTAGCACCAATCCTGAACATATCCTAAGCCATCTTGTAAAAGAGAAGCTGCTCACAGTTTACTGACACCTGCTGGGGACCCCAGAGCCCACCATGGCCTTGAAATTAGCCCAGGAGCCTTTTGCAGCCCCAGGTCACCTGCTGATTTAACAAATCTCACTAGTCACTTTAAGGCTAGTGGTACCTGCCAGTTTTAACACAACCCTTGCCACTTGCCAGGTGCACTGACTGTGCTGATTGTAGCCTCTCACTTCTGTCTAGACACCACACTAATCCCTGTCGATGATCCTTGGGAACTCGCCTTCAGTTCTGATTAATAACGACTAATGTTGTTTTTCCAAGTCAGATGTGGGCCCACAGAGTAGACTGATACCTAGTGAAGGCATCAAATGAAAATACTGATGCTTTATTTATTTATGATGATTACTCTTTAAATCCAGATCTAAACCTGACATCAGTCTCATTTAGCAGAGGTGGTTTCAGGTGTCACCACATCTGGCTGCCAAGTGCACTCCTCTGCTGGCTATTGCCACTTTCAAAACTGAAGGAGCAAAATGAAACATGTCCACACTTCAGTTTATCCCAATGTGCTACCGCAAGCAACCTTTTTAGCATTTTAAATATATCAAGCTGTAAAGCAGCACAGCTCTAGTATGGAAATGCTTCTTGCTGCATTGTGACTGTTGTAGGAGCAGTAAAATCCAGCCAATGGGCAGGACAGTCACCCAAGTGTAACCGTGTGGTAAATGTACCTTTGTAGAATCCAAGGAATGGGTTAGTGGCACTGTTAGGACTAGGATTGGGATTTTCTAGGTTTATTTTTTAGTCTCAAAGGTTTGTTCAGAAGAGGAGAGACTTGTCTCAATGAAGGTGATGCCAGCAAAATCTGAGTTAAAGATACCCAGACTAATTTCCAGCAAAGCTCATGAAGACAACATACTGCTCTTTGTGAATTACAAGGTCTGCTGTACAAACACCTTGTTGTCAGATAAAATAATACAATTTATGGAATCACTGTAGTTGCCAGCAATTTAATTAAAAAATAAATAAATAAAGAAGACCAAGGCTAAAGAAGGAAGTGGCCTCAAGAATACAGTGAAATAGGAGCAGGGAAGCAGGTCCTGTGGAACATATTATGGACAAGGATGAGGGTGCTAAATCCAGGTGTATCATCTAACAAACATGTATAAGGTGTGGTTTTGGCATTGTGCTCTTTGGACATGTGCTCTTTGGAGTTCCTCTTTGGCACGTGCTCTTTGGAGTTACTGCCTGTGGCTGGGGAAGATGCAGGACAAGGAGTCTTTTACTGAATGGTGTGACAAGTAGCTTGAGCATAGCCAAAGATGCAATTCCTGAAATGTAAATTATTTCCCTCGGAGGGCAATCCTCTGACTTACTGCTCTGGTAACAAGTCTGGTACACGTCTGGTACAAATGCTACTTCAGGTTAGCTGGCAAGATACAAGAAACAATGATGTTCCACTTTGAATCAATCAATTGCACAGTTATCCTCATTTGCTGCAATGTGGTTCATATTAGAGGACAGTCTTTTAAGTACACACTGGAATTATTTCAGTTTAAACTAAACCAAATCTACTCCAGGAGATATTTGATGTGCTTCTGGTTATAATGGCTGTTATGTTCAGGTCCCCCTTCCCCACCAAGTGTGTACAACATCAAGATAAGCTCCTCCATTCCAGCTGTGTCATCTAAAATCTGCTCCTACTGGGCCACAATCCACCCTAATGTAGACAAGGGCCAGTGTTAGTTTGCCAGAAAACTTGCTTCTTGTCCTAAAATTAAATTCCTTTAGATAAATGTACCTTTTACCTTTTAACTCAAAGTTCACTTAATGTGTGATGAAGTAGCTTTTTACAGAAATAAACTTCTTCTAGCTTAAGACGAGTATTTATTCAATCTAGAGTTGACTAAATATCTTGACATCTTAAGATATCCTGTTTTGCTATAAAGTTATGAAAGTAGTATTTTTATAATAATTTT
This sequence comes from Cygnus olor, assembly GCF_009769625.2. Lineage (NCBI taxonomy): Eukaryota > Metazoa > Chordata > Aves > Anseriformes > Anatidae > Cygnus > Cygnus olor. Next base: position 76,574,856 of record NC_049198.1, on the reverse strand, counting down.
TCAGCATATCTAAAGTCCTAGTCAGCCCTTCTATGGAAGCTGCCTTACCATTTCAACTAAGTAATTCAGAAACATATATTTCATTGCTGAAGACCGCTTACTTACTATTTTTATATCAGTCCTTGCAAAATTTCAGAGAGAAAAAGAAAGTAGATGCTGTTGTGTTATATGTTAAAATATTCTGATGTAAAATAAGTGCAGCGTAACATCACTTAGAAATATCTCTATCCATCCATTAAGTTATGGAACAAAGCCTGCTTTTATAAGTAATATTTCTTATTACTCTTGACATAATGTGCAAGTGAGCAAATAAAAAACATGCAAACTAAAACATTTAAGAATGCCAAAATTTTCTGATAGAAAATAGATGGGACTGAAAACGTGTTTTTAAAAGTGTATTGTTTTTCCTGCTTTGCCCAGATGTGATTTCTCATTTCTTTTTCTTCCATTAGGCATTAAAAATATTACCTGAACCCACTGAGTTTTAGACTTGGTCTAACCTTGGCTGGCATACCTTCACATCTCTTTTCCCACGTGAATTTCTCTGTGCTACCCGTATGTGAAAGAATGAAGATTGTACAAGAAATATCCACTAACATTTTGTCACTATTTTTGTGTCTTCTGATGACAAATACACAGGACAGAAGTAGTCTTCTCCCAGAGATACGACATTTACTTGTATTTAGAGCCTACCGTTCTGCCAGAGCTCCAGCCTTTGATCATCTGTAGCAACCTGGGCATTCGATGGATTGACTCCCTGGGTGCTGCATCTGGACACGTCTAATAGGACGGGCTGAAGAAGATAGCAGAGAGTGAGAAGCCTATTTCTGAACCACAAATTCAGAGGTCCTATTGCTCTCACAGTTCAGCAGATCATGTTCTGAGCCCAGCTTTATTCTGGATGAAACCACTTCACTATGGCAACAACATGCATTCTTGCCAAAAATGCACATTTGCACTTGTATGTTGACTTGCGGGACTAATGACACCAGAGACCTTGCTGGTAATTTGAAGATTGACTAGAAATTTCCTGGCAGAATATTTTTTTCATCAGAAAATGATAATCACTACATCAAAATGAGTCAAAGTTAACAAAGCTCCAACTGTGACTCACATAGACTCATGCTAGCACACTTCTTGTTAGTCCTTTCCATAGGTTTCTGTAAATCCAGAGCAGGGGACAGAGACTTCAGAAGTATGTGTGGTAGGATGAAGAGAGCTGGGGAGTTTTCTTGGTAGGGCATTCAGGTGAGTCAGTGCATCAGGCAGAGCATTTCAGAAGTTCAGTGTCTTGTGCTTACAGGCTCATCTGATGAGACCAACTGACCAGAGATCCCTGAGCTGGGGAGCTCCATCACTGACCTGAGAAGCCTCCTGCTTTGATTTTGCAGGGTTTCCAAGGCACTGAATTCAGGTTTCAGCCCTGTTTGTTCATTAAGAGGGACTTACCTGTTTGGGAGTACACTGTCAACCATTGTTAGAAACTTAATGGGCTGCAAGGACTGATCCTTAAAGGCATTATTTAAAGACATATACAATTCAGGACCATGCTTTGCTCAGCTGTGAATTCCTCTGACAGAAGAGGTTATCCCATGGGTTATAAACTGTGCTTGGAATTTGATGGTTAAAAAAGTGGTAAGCACCTTTTTGAGTCATTGTATTTTTCATATCGTGTCTGATTTGTTGCAGCAGGCCTTAGTATTTGCATGGAAAAAAGACACCATGACTCACTGTGATGCAATGCAATGGAAAGTGGAAACGAAAAAAAAAAAAAAACAAAAGCACAATTTTGAAGGTATAATATTCTCTCAATAAAAATGACAAATATTAGATCTGGATTTTTGCAACAAATTAACTCTTTTGGTTACCCATAAAAATAGGGGGTATTCCTCTATTTCTCATAATTATTAGTTATGGAGCAATTGTTGCTTCTGTGCATTGGGCTTACTTGGCAAGGTTTTGGTAGCAGGGGGCTGCAGGGATAGTCTCTGTGGTCAGAGCCCAGCAGCTGCCCCATGTCAGAGAGGAGCCAGCTCCAGCTGCTCCAAAAGGGACCCGCCGCTGGAGATCCTGAAGAGCTGCTGCCTGTGGGCAGCCCCCGCACGCTCAGTTTGGGAAGGACGGCATCCCGTGGGAGGGACCCCGCGTGGAGCAGGGGCAGAGAGTGAGTGGTTTTAGTTTGCTTTTAGTTCTCACTGCTCCAGTCTGCTAGTAACAGGTAATAAATTACATTAATCTTCCCATGCTGAGTCTGTTTTGCCCGTGATTTGTCCTTACTTCAACCCATGAGCCCTTCTTCATCTCATTTTCTCTGGGTGCTCTTTTGAGGAGAGGGTGTGATAGAGCAGTGTGTTGGTGCTGAGCTGCCATCTGTGTGAAACCACCACAGTATGTTTTAGTGACAGTACTCTGTTTATGACTCCTATCTTGATCTTTCGTCTCCACTGTAGCAGAAAGCACTGAAGCTGCTCATTGAAACTTCCATCCACAGCAGGAGAACGGTGTTGCCCAGTTCAGTCCTAGATGCTCTTTCATTCATTGTCCTGGAGCTGTTTTTTTCCCTTCTCATATTCCTACTCCTGTGTTTTTGTCTTCTCATGGTATTTTCTACATTGACATTACTAGCTAACACAAATCTCTCAAGTCCCTCATGTCACAATCTTCCATACTTTTTTTTTTTTTCCCCCTGTCCATCTTCTCTAATTTCTGTTCTTGCCTCCACCTGTCTCAGGTTTTCTTACTCATCTCACTATTTGATTTTGTCCCATTTGCAAATATCTATACCAATTCAAAAGTTGAGTGAGCTGTCTCCTGTTTAATTTTTTTCCTCCCCTGAGAGATTAGGAGATTAGCCTTGAAAAACCACTAATAATATCCTAACTTTAATGTTAGGTCCCTCCAGCAGTGCAGTCCCACCTTCTCTCTGTTATGCATAGCAGAAGCTGTAGCCATCAAGCCTAAGATGCTGAAACAACCCTATAGCTCTCAATTGTTTCTTCTGAGCCTTCCTCTTATTCTGCTCCCTCTAGGTTTATGCAATAAACTTCTATAAAACATAATGTAAGGCCACTGTAAGAATATCTGATTAACACCTGAAAATGTCTTGGAAAAATAAGCTGAAGACAATGTGGTGAAGTACAAGCTATGGTGTAGCTAGGGAAGGATACCTCAGGTTTGTTCACAATAACAGCCAGCCCCTTACTTAGAAATCAGCATTATTGTGCGTTAGGAGCACCTGTCTACAAAAGGATGTAAAATATTTATTATGATGTTAGTCCAAACCTTTGTTTACAACACACTAACTTCTGTGGATAGGCAAACTATGGGACACCTGTCAATGGCAAAAAGTATGATCTTATTTAATTACTTCATTTATGTTCTAGAAAGGGGAACAAGAAACACATTGAGGAAATGTGCAGATTTTTCTAAGCCAGGAGAAGCTGTGAGCTTTTTAAAAAAAAGAGAAATACCACAAAGGAACCTAGAAGGAGTACAAACCTCAAAAGAAATGTTGGTGGTTTCAACCTGAAAAAATCAGAAATATTACATTTTAAGGAGTCTGAAACATGACGGATGAAAACCTAAGAGGAAAAGAAGCTGCAAAACATGACTTCAACTAGGAGGCATAAACAAGATATGAGTTTTCAGAGAAAAAACTATTTATTCCCAAGAATATTTCCTAATACTTGTAATCACAGTCACCTGACATTGCATAGGCACAAAACAGAGAGCAATATGTTTGGACACTTCTGTTGTATGGTCTTCCAGCATCTGGCAGTTTACCATTTAGGCATCTCCAGAAGATAGGCACTAGGGCTGGTGGGATTACTTTCATACATGGCATTTTACTTGAAAGTTTTCCTTAACCTTTCTTTCATGAATTTGTCTAATCACTGAACCATTTTGGACAGCTGGTGTTCAGAACTTTCTTGATAATGTCTGGAACTGAACCTTCTGCTCAATGCTGATTATTACATTATTAGAATAAACAATAAAAATGGAGAAATTCCAGAGAAAAGGAAGGAAGGAAGGAGGGAAGGAAGGAAGGAGGGAAGGAAGGAAGGAAGGAAGGGAGGAAGGAAGGGAGGAAGGGAGGAAGGGAGGAAGGGAGGAAGGGAGGAAGGAAAAGGAAAAAGAAAGAAAGAAAGAAAGAAAGAAAGAAAGAAAGAAAGAAAGAAAGAAAGAAAGAAAGAAAGAAGGAAAAGAGAAAAAGGAAGAAAGGAAGAAAGGAAGAAAGGAAGAAAGGAAGAAAGGAAGAAAGAAAGAAAAGAAAGAAAGAAAGAAAGAAAGAAAGAAAGAAAGAAAGAAAGAAAGACAAAGCGATGAGAACATTATAAAGACAGATTTATGAGGTAAGAGTTGAGCTTCAGCTAACAAAGTTGGCAAACTGCTGAGAAATGCAATGGGTATTTGAGTAATCAAAAATATGTAAGTTAGAAATAGCTAATACAGCCAATGTATGACAGATAATAAATATGTATGGAGTTGGTTGAAGTTAAGAATTTATTTTTTTGCATAGAAGTATATCTCAGGTTAATGCCTGAAATTTAGAAAGAAAGAAAAGCCTCACTGATAATATCTCCTTTAGCTGTAGATAAGGGAAGTAAGATCAATCCTAGTATTTAAAGCTCTGAACACCAGCCAGAAAAATATTTCTCCCCTGATTCTCCCGTTAACAGTCCTGTCCTGAGAGATGTTGGTTTTACTATTTGTAGACATAATGTTTTGTTCGCATCACTCCTGGTAAACTCTATAGCAAGGAACCTACATATCTCCATTACCCACATCTGTGGATTTACTTCATCTGACTCTTTTCAGCTCACTGGAAATATCATCTTCCTTGCAGCATAAAGATTTGAGTTCATCAGCTCTGAAGAGTTTTGGATTTTGTGTTAAAGGACAAAAATCTCATGGTATGATTAACACTTCCTCTTTGGGTCACTTTGCACAAATACTTTTAGTTGTGAGGAAGAAGACTCTGCAAAAAAATATGTATATAGAGCTTGAAAGCGTAAGGCAGTTATTTGTTGGCTGACACATGCAAAAAAGAGATGGGACTTCATGGGAGAAAAGGCAAAGCATTAATATGCCCACCATCCTGATAAAACACTTGAACAGAGATAGAAATAGATGTGTCATTTTCTATCCACTTTCTAACAGTGAATAAAAATAGGGATATATATATAAAAAGAAAAATATATAAAAAGAAAAATATAGAAAAAGTCTAGTTTTATTGTGATGCTTGTCATCTAGAAGCATGTGGCAGTGAGATGCTCCTCCTGCAGGAGCTCCTGGACAGATGACAGTTCTGTCTTTCATCATCCCCACCATCTCCACTGTATACAACAGAGATGTCTACAATGTCTACAATGCCCACTGGAGAACACCAGGCTCTCCCTTCACATTGTTTGGCCACTGTGCTTTGCCCTGGTAGCTGCACTCTGGTGTTGCCATCTCTGTGGCCAAACTCTACCTGTGAAAATACCCTTGTGCTGGGTCACACACTGTAGGGATATACAAAATTTCGTGCTACCAAAATTTTGGTAGCAAATTTTGTGGCATTTGGACCATGCCAGGTAGCGTTCTCCCAGACACTGCCCAGGACTGCTCCGGGACTGGGGCTGGGAAAAAGGAACCCAGACAAATGGATGTGAACTGTGCTATGCTGCCTGCCTCCAGGGGCAGGAAATCAATGTGTGTCTGCAATACAGCACATCAGAAAACAGGGATAGGCGCTGGGGCTGGTGTTCCTTGAGAGCAAAATGTCACATGAATTCCTCTTGAGGAGGAAAATGGAGATAAACGACTGACAGCTTCAACAGGATTTTACTTAGAAATAATTGTAAACAAATCTCTTTATCCCACCGTCTGACAAATAGCCAACTCTGAATAAATGTGGCAGATGCTGACTTTATAGCTACTGTGAAATTACCCAGTAAAAGTAAGAGAGTCAGGGAAATTTATTTCTGTTTGTAGCCCTACATTATTTTCTACAAGCAGAGCAGCAAGAACAAGCTGAGGTTTACCAAATCTCCTCTGTCTGGGTGTCAGTTCTTGCTCTAGCCATGTCTGACCTTGCAGCTAATTTTCATTTTTATTTCTAAAGGAAAACATTGCAACAGAAGTAGCCAATGTTGTATTGGTTAAAAATGCTGCAAATACCATATTCTTCAATTTAGAAATATAGATTTATCATTTTTGCCAAATTTAATGTCAAAAAGAATATTTAAAACTGACCATTGCATCTGAGTGAAAGAAATCTGAGAAGGAAGAAAGAAAAAAGGGCCAGATGTTACAAATACAAGAGATTTCAGGATTATCAAATTTACTTCAGAATTAGCGCAGTATTATACTGCCCTATATTATACTGAGGAGCAGCATTGCTGTGGCCAGACATCAGGCTAGTTTTGTCTCAGTTGTTTTTCGGATCTCTCACTCTCAAACTCTTTTTTCAGTCTCATTTAGTTCTGTCTGAGAGTGAAACGCAATATACCACTAAATGCCTCTCCTTTAGCCTGAGTGACTAATCCTGAATCCTTGTCTGCATTGCAACCCTTTAAAATATTTCTTTGTTGTTAGCTGTATTGTTGGGCAGCTAGAAACAGCTGAACTGAAATAGAGTTTGTGCCAGCACCTGCAGCTGCAACAGCAAAAAGAGCAAACCTGCTACAAATGCTCCTCTTACATCGTGTAATCCATGTAATTTCCCGTAATAGCATGGTGTCTCATAAGTGGCATTTAAACAGCTCGTACATAAACACTGTTCAGGTAACTTTTATGTTGGGCTATAAGAAGTATTGGTTCTTAATCTGTCTTGGTGAGATCAGATAGATTTAAAGCTTGTCTCATGGAGAAGCTGCTGAAGTATGGGCTGGATGAGCAAGGACAGAAAAACAGCTGGGCCCAGAGTCTGGCTGGAGGCGAGTGGTGTAACCCAGGGGTCAATGCTGGGTGTAGGCCTGCTCAACATCTTTGTTAATGGTCGGGATGGGGGTCAGCAAGCCTGCTGATGACACAAAAGAGTGGCAGAGACAACAGAGAGCCGTGTTGACATCTGACAGGCCTGTGAAACAGGCCTACGGGAGCCTCATGAAGCTCAACAAGGAGAAGCACTAAGTTCTACACCTGGAGGGGAGAAACCCCAGGTACCGGGACATGCTGGGGGCCCAGATGGTGGGCAGCTCTGCAGAAAAGGCCCTGTGGTCCTGGTGGACACCAAATTAAACATGAGACATGATGGTCTCCTGAGGAGAGGCTGAGAGAGCTGGGACTGCTGGGCCTGGTGAAGGGGAGGCTCAGGGGGATTTCATCGATGATATATCTCTGAGATATACCATTCAAGAGAAGAATGGAAGCAATAGAAACAGAAATAAATAAACATAAACATAAACATAAACATAAAAATAAAAATAAAAATAAAAATAAAAATCAGGGCTAAAACTGTAGCTCCAGAGAAATAGAGCCAAAGCAGGAGAATCTCAGATGGCAAAGATGAAAAATACGCAAAAATAGCAAGGCCTCTGGAACTGTGCATCAACTTGCTTTCATGGTTATGAAGTATAATTTTCCCAAATGCAATTCCCTTTGCGTGACTTGCTTAAAATTTAAGCATTATGTATTTAATATGCCTCCTGTTTTCTGTTCAAAATGTCTTCTAGGAACTTCTGAAATAAAAGCAATAAAAGTAATAGTAGTTAATAAGCTTAATATCTAACTGTATTTTCAGAAGGTAGTTATTTCTACCTTTTTACACTGACCTTCAAAAATAGCAGCATTCAAAAAAGACCATATTTGTAAAAATAAAATGTCAACTATAATTTTTATCTATTATTTGCAATTTGCATCACATTGGAAAGCATCATGTTGGAGAGCTGGTCACGCCAGCTCTGCTGTAATTTCTTGGGGATAACTTCCTTCCTTATTATTATATAATGCTAGGATTTTGTTCACTGAAAATTCATTCAGGATAATTCTAAGGGAAGACCAGCAGACTTCAGAATATTTATGATTTTAGTCTGAGATTAATGAATAATGACATAAGGATTTCACTCTCTTCTCCAAAGTTTTCACTGGCAGAAAAAAAAAAAAAAAAAAAAAGGTCAGCTGCATTGATAGTGATTCAGTACAAGGTAAGATCTTAAAAATAATTTCTGACAAAGCAAGGTACAGTTGTGAAGGAACTAAAGTCTAACAGAAGTTTCTAACTGGCAGGGAACTCAGTTTAAAAGCAAAATCTGGAAGGCTGAATTCAGTTAGAAATCTTTTTCATAACTAAACTTCAAGGACTACAGCTCTATGTTCAGCCATATCTGTTTAATCGGAAAATGGAAAGTTTTATATTGGGTTCCATGTAGACAGGATCAAACCTGAAACTGTACTTATGACTTAATAAGTCAGTGAAACAATGCAATTGTTTAGATCTGATAAACTTAAACAACCTTTTTTTTTTTTTTTTTTTCTTTTTTTCCCTGTGCTACAAGAAAAAATGTCTAGCTTTCATGTATCCAGGAGAATTAAAAGAAAATTAGAAGAGAGGAGAGCAGATGTAGAATGAGCTTATAAAGCCTAAAGAAATAAAATAAAGCCATGAGGAGATACAACTATCCAGGATCTTTTTACTGGGCAATTTCTTGGACCTGGACACTTCAAAGAAATAGAATTCAACACCTACTTAAATCCCACAGAAAGTAAACCATTACAATTTTTAGCAGTTCCCCAGCTCTTATTTTAATTTTTGAAGGTTTTTGCACAAGGCAAAAAAAAAAAAAAAAAAACCTCAATATTGAAATGAGGAGGAGGGGATATGTCAAAATATTCCATCAGACAGAAAAAAAAATAGTTTCAAAGATGAAAAGCTGTAACCAACTTTCTTATAGAGATGTCTACATGTATTTGGAATTGGGACTGTTTTATATCTGTAGAGAATGACTGTTTACATGGGATCCTGTAAGGAATAGATTCTTTCTGCTGTTGATTGGGTTTATGATGCTGTGTCATCCATATGTCATTGTCCCAGACTGTATGCCATTTCCTCAAGATCTGAAACCATTGTGGAAGTTGGTAAACAGCCTTCCTCTTTTTATCGAATCATCATCAGGTAGCTTTTACAACAGCAATGAATTGGAATGCATTAAATTACAAGTGTTTTTATTTGAATAAGACATATCCATAAAGAAAGGCCTTGAACTTTTTTCTCTTATATGAACTATTCACTGCCATGGACTCCCAAATAACTCTTACATCACAGAAATTCTCATCTGCAAGAGGCAAGAAAAGGCATTTATAAAAGCACACCCAAAATATTTCTTCATCTTAGAATAAAGGCATTACTAAGGTACAGATTACATATGGTATTTATAGATAAAACAATTAATATCTACAAAAAATTCAGCTTGACTCAGTCAGAGATTCATGCTGGTTTCACCAAAGACCAGGAATGGTAAGTAGAAGTTTCCTGTGAAAGTATCTCAAGGTCTTGTCACACACACACACTCTTGAAGATTGAATCTTATAGGAGTCTATATATTTGCATCATGCTTTGCTGTGTTTCTTGTTTAGGCAGTCTCAAGGGGTTTCTGGAGCAGAACAGAAAATAAAGCTGTCAGCGCATGGTCATTTCTGTTTTGTTTTGTTCTGGTTTGTTTTATTGTTCCATGAAAAACAAAACAAAACAAAAAAAAACACAAAACAAACAAAAACATATCTGTCTCAGTCTTTCAAACTTGTCTTCACACCTAAGTTTTCATGACTTTGTTCTTGCTCGTCTTGTCTCTTGTTAGAGGAAGCCCACTGCAGCAAATACACTGGTATGTGACAGGGGGCTGAAAAGAAAATAGATGCAGATGTGCAACAGCTAAAGCAGAAACAGATGGAATAACAGCTACCCTCACTGCGATCAGAGTTATCTGCAAAGCTCATTTCTCCAATTTACCCTTTCCACAGTAGATTACTTTCCTTAAATGCAAACGCAGACACAGACTTATATCTGCCAAAGCTCTTATTCTGCTAAAGCTCTTGTGTCAGCCTCTGAGGAAGCAGAGAGAGAAAGATCTCAGACCTAGGGCAGAATCTGGAGATGCTGCCCGGACCATTGCCTATGATGCCACAAATCTCCCTCTGCTGGATAGTCACTTGGGCACGCTGGGATCCCGAGCTTCACTTCAAAGTCTCTTCTTTGGTCTGTGAGGACAGACTGACTTTCAGGGCCGCACAGACAGGGAGTTTCATGGCTCAGCTGAAGGAGGCACTACAGGCACAATGCTGACCCCCACAAACATCTCAGTGCATCCCACCCTACAGCTGCAGCTGTGGAGATGGTCCAGTTTACCATCCTAGGCAAAATGGTTGAGATTGGTGTTTTCGGTGTCGGCCTGATGGCGGGAGGGTTAGAAGGGTTCCCCACTGATCAGAGCTCCCTCTGCGTCCCGGTTGTGGAGGCAGTGAGGAGCAGTATCTGTCCTGGGGAGCAGCGCAGGAGAAGGTGACACCTGGAGGGCGAGGTGCACGACAGCAAGTGAGTACGCAGACCTTAATAAAATATGTAGTATTGTTTACCTGCCATGTTTTCCTTGGTTTTAGATTGCTGAAAATCTTATAAGGAATCTGAGATTCTTTTTCTCCCTTTTTCTCCCTTTGCTGGCTTTTCATTTTGAAAACAAATATCGGTGAATCTGTCTCATTTTTATCTCTTTGTTTTCTTTTCCTTCCTCCAGACGGTGTGTGTAGTTCTTTCATTTCCAAACACGAGGGAAAAAAAGAAATGTCCTGAGAAATTTTTCTATTAAAATGCTTAGATTGCTTAGCTGGGTAACTCATGGATGACCTCGCCCTCTAGAGGTATTAGCCCTTATCCTCACAGTGCTTCTTCTATCAACCAATTTTTTATCTGTAGCACGTAAAATCAAGTATCACTTGAGCAGAAGATGCCAGAATATAGGTTGTGCCATGACCATGGCGTGTATTCATGTCCAAAGCAGTGTAAGAAAATAATAGAGGAAGCAGAAAAGATTTATGTTCAACACAGAGTTGGTAACTTGATTATATATATATATACACACATATATTTACATGCATAAGGAGAAGGAAAAAGAGTTCACACATTTGACCCAAGACTCATAAAATGAATATATTCTCCAAGTCTATTCTACTTGAATATATAGTAGAGACATGCCAATATACTTATACTGACTTTGAATAATAATACGAAAGAAGCGGGGAATATAAATAAATACTTTAAATTGAAAAAGAAACTGGATGTTTTCTGAGTTTAACTTCTGTGATGTTTTCAGCAACTCACTTTAAAAATGTTTTCACACTTCAGAGATGTATTTTCTACATCTCAATTTTCTCTCAAGAGTTCTGATTGCTTATACCCTAAGGTGTTTTATTTTTTTTGCCAAGATTACTTTTCATACTAGTCAAATTCCCCAAAAGCATAGATATTTGGTAGATAAAATCTGAAGTGAAAACATCAAAAAACAAATGACTTTCTCTCAGTCTGAGAGTATTTTATAATAAAATGCAGTTGACGTGGAAATAGGTGAAGGTATTTCCCTAGTTCCACTGATGCTGTTCTGACAAATTTGCTTTGGGTATCAGTACAAACTGAGATGTGCACAGGGTGCATTCCCCAACCAGACAGGGGCATTTGCAGAAAAAGGAATTCCACAGCCTTACCAAAAGGGGGACAACCTGTATCGTTCCAATGACTCTTTTCCTTCAGATCATCCCCTTGTTGTACACAGACCTGGGAAAACACATGCTTGATGTGAAGAAGGTTAGATCAGAAAAAAATCTGTTTCTCTGGAAATTAATCTGGAAGCAAATGTTGCCAACACCCCCACTTCTCACACTTCTTCCTTCGCACCTATCTCATGATCTTTTCACATTATCAAGCAAAAGGAAGATGGCCTGGTGATCTGTCATCACTTCAGCTGGAGGACAGAGGTCCCCTGTTTTTTGTTTCATTTTCAAGAAGTTTGCATTTCAAAAACAACCTACTGCTGACAGTTTGGGCCCCAGATCTTTATGAACCATAATCTTCCCCAAGATGAGCCCTCTGGTGGAAATTGCTTTCTAGTGTCACAAAAGGTCTGAAGCTAGACATGAAAAAATAATCCAATTGTGTTTGTAACTCTTTCACTAAGGCTATCACAGGCAGAGGTCACTTAAAAAGGTGATTTCTGCCCGAGAGAAGAATCTGCTTCTTACTAAAGAAAATAACCAATAGTTTATTTTTTTGGGGGACATAAAAAAAGAAGTGTAAGTCACATTGACCTCAGAAGTTTAGACCTGACATTCTGATCTGTTTTCAAAGAGTATCTGAATTTATGGGAAATAAAGATCATGGCTGAAAAATCTGTTCTTAGAAATATTATGAATAAGGGAGTTTGGAAGATAAAGCCTTTTGTTGCGTGTTGTATGTAGTAGTTAATTTGTATATCTCAGAATAAATCCTTCTGAGTTTATTTAAGAGCTAACATGCTAAATATTGAACAAATATTGATATTTTACTTGTAATTTTCTGTTTACTACTTAGGTTTCAGCCTCAATAATTTGTTTGAAGAGTACTAGCTGGTTGTAATATTCCCTTGACTATAGCAGTACAGTTTCACGCTTCATGACATTCCTATTTAATTCCAGTTTCAGATCATAACATTTTTGACACTCAGATGTTTTCATAAGGTTAAATCAAGAATTCAGGTAACTTGAAAGTGCAGCCACAGAGCAGACAAAAGACAGGAAAGAAATTATACCTAATGTAGGAATATTGCCTGGGATCTGAACAAGATGAGACAGAAATAATTTTCCTGCCAGAGAAAAATCTGAAGAAATTGCTTGTCTTAAAAAAAACAACAACTAGGCCTGTAAATTACATGTAAAAGTAAACAGTTAAACCTTCACTCATCTGACTTTTACAAAGATACTTAAAAATCATTAAAGAAAACAGAGACATAAGGGAAGGAAACATCTACATTTAAAAGCTGCAATGTGCAACTCTTAGTCCTGTATTTTGTTTTAAATGATGCAATAGAAGTAAAGACACACAGAAAAAGGCAACAGGGTGCCCCTGAAGACAATTGAGAAAGAGCTGCTGTATCAAGAACTGTTTAAAGCCGGACTTTGCAGTCTGGAAAAGAAATGACAGGATAGAAGAGGAGGGAGGGAAATCTATAATGCCGTGAGTCACACAGGGAAGGCAGATGGACAGACCATTTTTTACCATTTCTCATAAAAAACGAAGGTACCAAGGAAGGTGGCAAGTTCCAAAATGGTAATGAAGAGAGCAGACAAGCCAACAATAAGTTGATAATTTTCTTATACATACATATATGAAATGTATATATTTGCATGTATGGAGAAAGAGAAGAAGAGAGAAAGGATATGCTGCTTCTCACAGTAAACTTAAATGGTGAAATTCTTTGTTGCAATATGCTATGGATGTTAAAATATTGTTTTGGGTCAAAAAATGATTGGAAAAGTTCAGAGCAGAAATTTCTTATAGCTCTGGAGAACACAAGCTTGGGATGTTCATGAACTGCAAATTGCTGGAGGAATATGTTATAGAATAGTGCACATCAGAGCACGCTGAGGCAATTATTGCTGATTTTATTACTGATACTGAACAGGACAAAACTGTGATCTGTCACGGTAAAACTGATGCCATTTTCTTATAATAGAACATTTCACACCGTATATTGATGCACACAAAGAAGCACAACAATCTTGTATGTACATTTAGCTTAGTTGTGGTCTGTATAGCAATAGTTAATTGCAATTATGTAATACAAGTGTGTGTTTCCAATGAATGCTGGCGTTGATTTATTCCCCTTAGCTGTCCAGTACCTCGTGAAGCTTTTAATAGTCGCAGCCGGGCACCGAGCCACAACGCTCTTCTCAGGAAAATTCCTAAGAGCCTTTATCAATTGCTCGGGACCTGAGGAATTTGCGGGACGTCTCCATCCCAACCCGCAGCAGCGCCTGCGGCCGCGCCACGGGGCGGCACTGTGCGACAAGGCATCCCCGCACTGAGGTGGTGTTTGCTTTGTTTGTTCGGCTGACAGGTTGGTTTGGTTCTTTTTCCTCTTTTTTTTTTTTCCCCCCCGCATCTCTTTTGGCTGCTGAACAGAATCGAGTTTGGTGGGTAAAGCTATTTATTACACTCATCGCTAAAAACAGAAAAAAAAAAAATATATATATATATATGGACGCTCAACCTCATCTCCTCATGAATAATTTAGGGTAGCAGCAAGGAGGCTCGTTTTCCTCTGAATGGAGCAAAGATTTCCACTTGTTAGTCTAGATAGGGACTAACCCATCCCGTGGGAAGCGTTTTCTCACGGTCGAGAGCACTTCTCGAGGAATGGTTATGGGAACAGAGAGGTGGGCTACCTGACAGTCTCCTGCCAGTACACCTGGGCTGTGGTGGCACTGGGATGCTCAGCAGCAGCGTGGGATGCTGCTCCTGCATGTGTTGGAGACCACAGGTGAGGCAGGAGCAGCACCAGGACAACAAGGCTACAAAGAAAGAGCACGCCGTGCTGTTCCTGTAATGTGTAGCATGTGAGATTACTTCAGGCTGGCTTCAGGTGCAAGCCAACATGGGACACATAAAAACATGAAGGTAAAAAAATAGTTTCAAATAATAATAATTGTCCCCTAAAAGCCCTTCAGGTTTCACCTCAGTCTCCCAGCAGTGTCAGATTTAATGCCCAAGGATTATGAGGTCATCGTGACCAGCACATGCTTACAGAGATATATGAGGTGCAGCTCTGGACAGTCAAAATCACAAATATATATATATATTTAAATGTGAAACTATTTGTTTTACTGTGCTTTTCTTTTGAATGCTACTCAGCCCGATTTCAATGTTGATGGGAACAGGGGAAGCACCCCAACACCTTTCTGCGCAGTGTCGATATAGATGGGGGCTATCGAGGTCTGCAGCTATGCTGCCAACTGCTAATGTATACTGAAGAAAGACTACACTAGCTTTAAAAAGGAGGTGAAAGAGGATTAAAAAAAAAAAAAAAAGTAAAATAAGGTCTTTTTATTGGCCATAGATTATCCCAGAGAAACGTGATAAAGGAAGGAAATAATTTTGTTAGTATTTCCTCATACTGCTCTCTCTTCTCTGCACCCAAGCACATGTCCCTTCCCTTGTTCATCCTGGATCTGTCCTGCCTGCTTCCTCAGTGTGAAGTCAGACAGCCTCCTCTTAAGTCCTTTTTTTCCCTCTTCCCATCGTTTCCAAAGACCATCCACAACCCATCCTCAGGCAGCTGGGAGCAATCAGAGGAGGATGAAGTCTGTCACACCCCAGATATCAAGGACTACTTTCAAATGTTGTGTGTCCACATGAAAACAATTTGTCCCTCTTAAAATTTGAGCCTTCTGGGCTTGGGAGAAAAGGACATTGAGATGTCACTGCACTGAGGGAACACAAGATTGGCCAAGCCCTGGATGATCTGCTCTCCAGGCTTTGTCCCCTGGCCAACCAGCCTGGTATTGCTGCTGTCCTGCATGCTTTTGGTGAGCACCAAAGTGCTTCATGTGCTCCTTTCTATCTTTTCTATACCAACACATTTGAAGTTGTGCAACATCAAAGAAAAGGTTGCCAGAGGTTTTTCATATGGGCATAAAAATACATTTTCATTTTGCTTTCTTGTTTGTGGCAGATCTGTTTTGACTGTTTTCTTGTTGTTTTCAGAAAGTGAGCCTGAGGCACTGAGCTTGCATGTAGAGTTTTAGCTTGTGACAGAATTGCTGTTGTGTCACAAGGAACTGAAAAGAGGTGGTTTTGTTAAGTTTAATGAGAAACAATGCTGACATGCGTGCCTGTAACAAGTATAGCTTTTAAATTTGCTTTGTGATTTTATTGTTTTCTGGTCTAATGGAAAAACAACATATTTCTCTGTTCCATTTTCACCCACACAAGACATTTCCTACTACATAATCCTCTTTGACTATTGTGTGGTTTGGTATAGGCCTAGCTGGATGTTTTGGATTTTTTACTTCCTAATTTTAGGAAATACTATTCTCATATGACATAAATGTCATGGCCAAACTCTTCAAGTGTGTGTTGAAGCATTTGTGGAGATTTCTTCTTGACTTTTAACTTTGCTCATTTGCATATGTTGTTATTATTAATATTATTATTATTATTATTATTATTTTTTTTTTTTTTTTCCAAGGAATTAGGCTGTTGGTTTTTTGGCCATGGCATGCCAAAGTTTTTCTGCCTGTTTATATCCTGACTGAAGTACTGGAAGTTGTGTGATGCAGAAGGCAAATGCGTATTTAATCATTCTTGGTAAATCTGGCTGGACTTCTTTTTTTAACTCATCTGGTGCAAGTCGGTCTGCCTTCACTAAAACCAATGAAACTGCATCAGCTTTTGTCCCATGAAAATCAAGCTCTACAGGAAAAATGTACCAACAACTTAGAAATATTAATCAACACTGGCATAAGTGGGGACCTACACATAGAACATGTGTACTTGTAACACATACTTTTGTTTTGGTATGTTAAAACGTTTTGTGGTATATGAATGCCTCAAGTACATGGCATCATACTTTTCAAAAAACTTTAAATACAGCCCTGATTTAACTACAATTGCTTTACTGAGTTTTTGCCTCAAAAGAGCATAAAATGCATGTTGACTGTGTGATTAGTTTCAATATGAAGACTTCCTGTTATTTTCACAGATGATAAAAATTATATTTTAATCATAATATTTTAGTGGAGCAAAGAAATGAGGTAGTTTTACGTGCCAAATACGTTTTCCTCTTTGCTCATATTACTTCCTCTTAGTTGTTGAGTAAAATGATGTCTGTGAAAATGAAGCAGGTTTCTTTGGAAAGATATTTATGCCACGTAGCACTGAAAACCTCATCAAAAAAGTCTTTTCTATGAATCTGAGCTTTGTCTTTCACATTCTATTGCATAGTGAGAAGCTTGCATACCAAATGTAAAATAAGAAAATAAAAATAGAGTTCTTTTGCAATAGATTAATCTGGAATCATGGTGGGAAGAATGCTTTCAAACTCCGGTGAAAAATTAACTAAAAGTCTCAAGTAGATGACTTAGACTCATAAATTCTGACTTATGTGCATGTCTACAAAAACCCTAGTGTTATAACCGTATTCTAGCAAATATAAATTCAATTGCATTCTAGGCATTCAAAGTATTTTAATAGATAAGATGCACAAAATTACAGAGAAGTCAGGCTTTTAGTATCCACAGAAATTCACAACCTTATTACAGAAAGACTAACCCAACTGCTTTCCAATGGTATTATTCCAGTGATTGGGCCCATGTTCCTTGTTGCCCCAGGATACAGTTGTACAGGATATGGAAACCAATTCTTGAACTGTACAAGCTTTAATATAATTTAGAATAGTTTCATTTTTATAGAGGTCTGTGATATGCTTGGGAGGTTTGGATATAGCTTGGACGGCTATCAGACAGCTTCTTTTCTTCTGGTCAGCATTCCAACACACCCTTCTATGTTACTGTTGGGAAGGGCTTTCAGAATACTTTGGCGTCATCAATTGCATACAGATTTCTGCCTACCAAAAAAAAAAAAAAGAAGAAAAAAAAAGAAATACTCTGGTTATCTACAGCTGTGTCACACATCTTTAAGCAATCAAGAGGCACGCTGGAGACTGAATTGAGACAGATTAAGACTGCTTGGTAAGTGGTGAGGAGGAGAGGAAGGCGTGCTCCTCTGCATGGACGTACCTAAGCCTGAACAGTTTTTGTCGTGCTTAATCCCATGGCAGCAGACCTGACACAGCAGGGTGTACACATAGATGCCACAGGCACCAACACTGCTGGTGGACACACAGTCTTCTCATCAACAGGGCGAATTACACAGTAAAAGCTGCACTCACTATTTGAGGGCAACCTCACCCCTCCAATTATCTCCAATTTTGAAAATTCATGCCCTTGATCTATCTGAAAACATCCAAAAACAACAGTCAGGTTAGTAAGATTGCAATGCCGTTTGGTAATAAAAAAGCTGACTTTAAAAGGCAGAGGCAGCTTAACTGTGTTGTACAGAACTCAGTGAATGCTCATACACATTGCCAAGAAAACAAAGGCATGTTTGGATTTTTCTTTAACTGAAATGGCTGATTTATTTTGCTTCAATGCATCCTGAGGTGCACAGTTTAAAGAAATGAAACAGTGGATGAATTTTAACCATTTTATAAAGTCTACTTCAATTTTCTTAGCCCAATCAAGTTATAGCTGTGGGCTTTTAAGACAGGGAGCACAGAGTCAGTCCTGCCGAACAACATCTGAGACTGGAAATAATTCAGCGAGTGTCTTTCTGGCATTTTAAAGAGTATTAATTTCTGAGATATTTGCAATCAAAACACTAATTCTAAGATGACACTGATTAGTGGCCACTGTATCTTACCTTTGAAATCAATGGTAAAAGATTCAGAGCAAAACGAAAATTAATGAAAGGCCCCTCTTGTGGTTGTTGTCATTAGAAAGCAGGTGAACAAAGGGAAGGTTTCCAAGGTGATGAGTTTACCTAATTTTTTTTTTTTTTTTTTTTTCGATACAGCGCCATCATCACCTTACATCTCATTACTTTCTACTAAGCAGAATTGTGAGTGTGTGAGAAATTCAGGGCAGAAATGTCTGAAATTGGGCATCTGCAGTCACCGGCGTTGAGGCTGGGAGAGAGCTTTTTGGACACAGAGCCTACTTGTCTACTACGCTGGGCAACACCTCATCTAAACTTATGAAAGCTGATCCTTCCTCTGATATAAACACGTGCAAGGCCTCACTCCATAAATCATAAAAATGAATATTTCTTATCTTAGAAATCTGAAATTCTGGCATTGTATAAAGAAGCCCCTCAACCTGAGCGTTGGAGAAGTACTGACAGGAAAATGTGCTAAAATTGACTAAATTCAGTCCTTGAATGTCAGGAAAGTTCCTCAAACTATAAATATTTTAGGGGAACTGGTATAACACTTCTGTTACCTTATTAATAACTGCTGTAACATCTATCTATCTATCTATCTATATATCACATCAATATAATATATTCAAAATAATACATATAATTTAAGTAATTAATTGTTATTATTTATTATTTTTTATAATTTAATTTATACTTCAAAATTATATATAATATTTTTTCATGAATACATTTAATACAAGACATTTTCTCATACACTGATATTACTTTTTTTTCTATGGCAACTGCTGCAAAGAATTGAACTATAGATTCAGTATAGAAATAAGTTAGAAACATGGTTTTGGTTTGGCTTTGGATGTACAACAGAAGAAATGCAAGTATTTTTATTTGCTTAATAAAAATAATATGCAGGAGAACATTTTCCTGGAAAACAGTTTAACAGACAAATCATAAATGAACTAGGTTAACTAAGCCACCCAGAAGCATACAGCACCAACCAAGGAGACAGTTCTATGGAAACTAGGTGAAAAGTAAGGATGTCCTTCAGTGAAAATGAGAGAAAAAGTGTGGAATCTTGAAAAGTAATGTAGTTTTCACCACTGAAAATTAGATAATTTTTCTACCATTGTGGCTCACATGTAAGAAGGCTGGAAAGGAAACTGATGTCTTTGAGGTGTTGTTGAAAATGTCTTGTGCATATCCTGGATAAATAAGACGATAAATGAAAAAGGAAATCAGAACATTCAATTTCCTGGTCCCTTCAAGTTCACAGATGGAAAATAATCTTAAGAAAATAACAGAAAAGAGCAATGGTGGGCCACAGTCAAATAGAATGACCAGTAAGTTACAGATATGGAGTTCCAATATGGACAGCTTGTGACTGTCTGAATAATCGACTAGATCAGAAAGGCACCTGGACATTTTACTGTTAGACACCAATATTTTACTTCATATTTTGAACTTATCTACGATAAGACCTGGAGCTGGGAACAGGGATTTGATTGATGCTCATGTTCAAAATTTTAACTATTACCAGCATGACAACATATGATACTTTGAGAAATGTTTTGAGAACCATTAGGTCTTATAGCAGCACTGTCTATTCATTTAATTGAAGAAATATTTACTAATTTATCTATGCTCTACCCATGCAAGACTTACTCTGGAGCATCAACAGACTAGTTCATTTTACATCCCTTTCAGAAGTATTTGGCAATTTACATGTACAATGACTCTTCCTTACTGATAACAAAAACATGTATCTTGCCGTGGAAGAATCCAGAAGTCCCTCTTGGTTTGCTTACTGTCAAAAGTGTCCAGACAGCAGCATGTGGAAAGCTGCCCTGCCTGAAAAGAGTTTAGATTTAAAATTTCTGGTCTTGTTTTGTGCTAGAACAGGTTTCTTTGGAACCTCAGTGTCCATTTCTGGTGTCATGCCCTTGGCTTTATTCACAGAATAACCTACAAATGGAAAGTCTAACCTCAGCATCGGAGTTCACAGATTGAAGAAAATCTATTTAAACACCATTGTTAACTAGGGCAGAATTTTAGCCTTGCTAAAATGGGCTTTGAGAAGAGATAATGGTAGGAATTAAACCTCCTTAAGGCAGTATTAAAGGCAACTCAGATGAAGGGAATTGTTGGCATATAATTGTTATATGTGTCTTTGGACCCTAAAACTGTTTAAAAGTTAAAATAATAGTTAAAGTACAATTATTTCTTTTAGAGCCAAAAGGATTTTTGTATTCTGCCAGCAAATCTTGTCTGGTACTTAAATAGCCTCATTAAGAGAAACAAATGTCCTGAAACCTCAATAACCTATGAAAAGAGGAGTTATCAAATGAATTCTTAAATTCAATAGCAAGAAGCATGATAATTCCCATAGTATAATTAGCTGAGAAGTTGATATATTACATATTAGAAATAATGGCTATGTCTAATCAGAATGAGTTCTTCCTCATATTTTTCCATTCCATTAAAAAGTGAAGTACTGTCAACCTAATTATGAATGTCGGTAGGCTACAATTGTGAAATGAAGAATAAAAGACAAAATTAATTAGTCATGTTAATGAACCTTTGATTTCATTTATATCCTTTTGGTCTTCTGGGAAGAAAAAAGATTCCCTACTACTGCAAGGAATAAGCTGTTCATTATTATTCTCACCTCTTCTCTGCAGAGACCGGATTCTCATTGCTTTTCTTGCTTATTTATCTGGAAGAGCTATTTCTCCTACCTGTTAAAGAACAGAGACGCAAGGTTCCTAACAACACAAATTCCAGGAACATCTTACTACAGTCCTCTGATGTGGACCTTGGGGTTTTGGAAATGTACTTTCTACTCTGGAACTCGGTGGTGGCTACTCAAGCTCTTTTTTTGTGCTGAGCCTTCTCACACTCCTTTCACAGAGGAGCTAGCGTTTAATCCATTAAATCACTGCAGAACACAGATTTCTGTTCTTCTCTCCTCAGAGAGAAGCTTAGAAACAGCTTCTTCTGTTTCTAAGCAGTGTGCCAGCCTCATGGTCTGCTGTGTTTTGCATGCTTTCCAGGCCCCAGGGCTGCCTTGCTCTATTTTATGTCCACACACAACTTTGTCAAAACCTGTGCCAGTGCTTGACCTCCAGCAGCTCCAAGCCAACAGGGGAAGTACCAGTGAGGTGGCACAATGCACACGGGTGTATGGGGACAGACATGCAGTGGGGAACGTTGGGAACTGGGCATGAGCATCCCCTGCTGTGCTGCTCTACGGTGGAAGGGTTCCAGAACAGGGTCAGCCATGCTGTGTCTCAGAGAAAAGGGATGGAGCAGCTTGTAAATAAAAGGAGTTTGCTGCATGTCTCCAAGCGCTTTGCATGTGTACAAATATTCTTGAAGTCTTCTGCTTGTAAAAAGAGCTTAGGAAGGATTTGTCAGTAGTTAACTGTGAGGATAAAAGAGAGAAGTTCACTTCTCAGGTAACGTGTGCTCCCTGGTTGGGCTTTTTTTTGATGAAAAGCTTGGATCAAAACCCTCACCACTCAGTCCTAGGCTTGAACTTGCACATGATCCTTTTACATGACTCCTAAGGGCATCTGATGGTGTTAGCAGGGTCCTGGGGCACCCCCCTGGTCACAGCCCAGACTGTGTCTGAGTGGAGAGGTGTCCTGGGAGCAACATGAGAGAGGACAGAGTCTCATGAGGCGTTACATGCCCATGGAGAATGACAGTGGTGGTGCAGCCAGCATCTTTCTGCCATGACACACTATTGCTTTTCAGGCAAAGAAAAGCTTTTCCAGGGTTGTATTATTGAACCATTTAAAGCGTGATTTCATTACATGTCACTGAAGCCTGACCTCTAGAACAATGTTACTCGGTAGAATATGCGTAAAAATTAGGAATTCAAGCTGTTTAATTCCTTCTGTACCCCTGCTCTGGTGAGATTGCACCTCAAATACTGTGTTCAGTTTTGGGCCCCTCACTACAAGAAGGACATCCAGGCCCTGGAGTGTGTCCAGAGAAGGGCTACGAAGCTAGTGAAGGGTCTGGAGAACACGTCCTATGAGGAGCAGCTGAGGGAGCTGGGGTTGTTTAGCTTGGAGAAAAGAAGGCTCAGGGGAGACCTTATTGCACTGTACAATTACCTTAAAGGAGGTTGTAGTGAGGTGGGGGTCAGGCTCTTCTCCCAAGGACCAAGTGATAAGATGAAGGAAAATGGCCTCAAGTTGCTCCAGGGGAGGTTTGAGTTGGATATTAGGAAAAATGTCTTCACTGAAAGGGTTGTGAAGTATTGGAACAGCCTGCCCAGGGAACTGGTTGAGTCTCTGGAGGTCTTCAGGAAATGTGTAGATGTACAACTTAGTAGCATGGTTTAGTGGTGGACTTGGAAGTGCTATGTTAACAGTTGGATTTGATGATCTTGGAGGTCTTTTCCAAACTAAGTTATTCTATGATTTTAAAATTCTGAAAATTAAAAAAAAAAAAAAAAAAAAAAAGGATTAACTGTAATATACATGCTTATGACTTGGGGAGAAAACAATATATGTGACACATAGTGAGGGATGTGAGTATATTCCAAACTTTATTTCTTGCTATTCAGCACTTTTTCCCCTAGCACTCAGCACCTAGAGGAAAGGGATAAGAAAAACTACCTGGCATAGAGCACAGCTTCCTTCTAACAAGCCCATTTCTTCCCCATGGAGTGCTGTGCTGAGGTCAGTATTGCTTCTCTTTATACTATTTGTCGCTAAGAAATTGTATTTCCTAAAAGGAAAGAATAAGGCTTTTCCTCAACTCTGGGACACCTCGATTTCTTGCATTAGAGAGAGCTTCAACTCCTGTAAAGGAAGTGAATTTAAGATGATGCCTAAATGAAAGGTTCTGTCTTTCATGTTACACTGAGTATCGGGGGTTTGCAAGGGGAAGAGTGACTCTGAATACTGAATGAGAATTACTGAGCCAAGTACACAGAGGCTGCTTCTATTGTGGTGAGTGCAGCAGAGACAGTGACTTCTCATGTAGAGAATTACCTTAGGGTCTAGCGAGGTAGATCTGCCCCTCCTGTGTGTGGAAATGTGACTACTTTGTTTTCTTCGGCAGATGTTGACCTTTTATGTTGAGAACATCAATCAGAGACCTTAAAAAATGGATTCATAATTGCACTTTTCAGGTATGAGACTTTATAATCAAAAATGCAATTAATTGCTAATACTTTCAAATATGCTAGCACACAGCATAAAAAAAATAAGAGCAGAAAATCATAAAATTGCTCTAAGAAAATAAGCTGTGGAAGCTGTACTGTCTGACCTCTTATTCCTTTTGCGTTCCAGATTCCTCCAGAAGTCAATGGAGATTTGGTATTTTGAAGGATCTTGGAACATTGATTATTACTTGCAAATACACAGACATAGCAATTGTAAACATATTGGTGAGTGAAAATTACAAAAAATATTTCCATTATTATAATTCAAATATTTAAATGAATCTGTCAGAAGGATAGGACTATTTTAATGTACTCATCTGAAAGTCCAGCTTTCCCTGTTCTACCACATAATTTTCATAAGAACTTGAGGCTGCAGTCACAGACCAATCAGGAGAACTGATTGCGGTGGGATTTAATATGCCAGTTCTAACCTTAGTCTACTTGGCTCAGGTAACCATGGCACCAGAAGATAAAATGCCATGGTTTACAGATGTGTGGTCAGCACTGAGCTGTGTAGATGTACCAGACGGAGCTTAGAGATCACTGCAGTGCTCTCCATTGCATTGCAATGATACTACTACTCCAGTCCTGCAGGCAAAACTGATATTCTAAAAGGCTCCTATCTCACAGATATGTTAGAATACTAATTACACATGCAAAATAATAAGCTACAGGCCAGATAAGGGAGACACCGAGGGAGAGGTCTCCTTAAAGGACACCATCTAAGAGTAGTTTGTCAAAACAGGTCTTTGCTTCCAACTAATGTTTTTTTACTTTCAGAAGAAATTTTAACGGTAGTTTTAGGAAGAAATGGGATCAAACATTTTCTTCTGTTTTTCTGACCCAGCTTCCAGGAACTTTTCATACTGTCCTAATGTTTGATAATGACCTTGAAATGTCGCTGGGTCAGTGGGAGCATTCTGGGGGTTACCACAGAACTTTGGAATCTGTAAGGACCTCCCCCAGAGCTCCACTGAAGAGCAGAGCAATGAGAAGTCCAAGAACTTGGGCTACCAAGGTCTCCAGCCTCATGGAGCTCCAAAAGGGATTGTGGGAGGCACAGGATTTTTGACCAGAAGCAGTGCAGATGTTTGGGGATGAATCCAGAAATCACATGTCAATATCAGCCTTCCAGATGAGGTGGGAGGAAGCCACCAGGACATAATAGTGCCGAGTTCTGACAGAAATTGCAGTTTTCTAATGAGTCTTTTCATCAGAACACTCTCCAGTTCTGCACATAAATGTCTTAGACATAATTCTTTTCACTTTCTACAAATATTCAAGTTACTTGCACAAAGTGATGGCACAGACTGAAACTTAAGCAACTGCTTCAAAACGTGAAGAAAATAACAGATCTATGAGCATGTACAGGGCAAAAGGAAGTTGATTCAACGACTGACGCTACCATCAAAAGTTGGTATACCTGACATCTGAGTTGCCATTTTAGATCTTACAGAGGTGCTGAAAACTGCTTTTGACTACATTTGAAATGAAACCATAGTGATTTCACACAGATATTTTTCTGTACTTGAACATTAGTGTTGGATTCAACACCTTCTTTTTAAATTTCTGAACCTTTCACTGAACACATAGTTTACATATAGGAACATGTTCATGTTTTGAGGCAAGGTTTGAGGTATTGGGGGTGCTGCAGGGTTGGCCTTTATGAAAAGAGACCAGGAACTGCCACATGTCCCATTTGGCAGCTCCAAAACGAGCCCACTGCTGGCCAAAGCTGAGCCCAAGGAGAGCCCCCACAGGAGCAGGCCCCGGGCCGGAGCTGCAGCCTGTAGAGAGGAGCCCACGCAGGAGCAGGGGGTCTGGGGGGCGCTGCCACCCACCCGTGGGGGACCCGTGCTGGAGCAGTTTGCTCCTGGGGGATGGATGGACCCCGTGGTATGGAGCCATGTGGGAGCAGTTCTTGAACAGCTGCTGCCTGTGGGCAGCCCCCGCAGGCTCAGTTTGGGAAGGACGGCATGCCGTGGGAGGGACCCCACGTGGAGCAAGGGCAGAGAGGGACTGTGAAGGAGCAGTGGAGACAAAGCGTCAGGGACTGACTGCAGCCCCCATTCCTCATTCCCCTGCACTGCTCAGGGAACTCTGGAGTGCCAGCCCAGGGCCTGCTCCTGCGGGGGCTCTCCATGGACCGCAACCTCCTCCAGGCCACATCCACTTGCTCCACCGGGGGCTCCTCCATGGGCTGCAGCGTGGAGATCTGCTCCGTGTGGGACCCCTGGGCTGCAGGGGGACAGCCTGCTCCACCAGGGGCCTCTCCACAGGCCACAGGGGAACTGCTGCTGCCTTCCTGGAGCACCTCCTGCCCTCCTGCTTTGCTCACCTCAGGGGCTGCAGGGCTGCTTCTCACCCCTCCCTCCCAGCTGCTGTTGACCAGCAGTTATTTTTCCCCGTTCTTAAATCTGCTCTCAGAGAGGTGCAAACAACATCACTTATTGGCTGTGGGCAACAGTGGGTCCTTTGGAGCCGGCAGGAACTGGCCCTTATCTAACTTGGGACAGCAGAACAGAAGCCACCCCTGCAGCCCCCACTACCAAAACCTTGCCACGTAAACCCACAACAGTAGTCAATAGTGAGACACATATAATAAGTTTTTTATTAAGCTAAGCAATCACCATTTGAAGTAGCAGAAAACTGATAGCATAATATTTCTTCTACCTGGCTACATGTTAACTACTCTGATGAAATTGATGCGGTTTGTCAAATACAATAAAAAGTCAATATTTTCACCACTGTGCCAATAAAGGATATTAAACAATTATTTCAAAGGTCTTGTTTACAACTTTAAAAATATAAGTTCTGTAGCTTGGCAATAGAACACCTCAGATTTAGTAGTTCTGCTTTGAAATTTATGTTGATTCTGGTGAAGCCATTTTAGAAGATTTCTTGGTACAAAGGAAAACATAGTGTTTTAGTTTTATGTTTATATAGCCTTGTTTAACCCAGCCACATAAAGTTTTGAACCGTATCTGTGAAAATTTGGAGAGCATCATGATTTTTATTTTCTTTTACTTGTGGAAGAAAACTTGAAAAGTTAACAGCTACTCGAAAAGGGAATTTCATTTTAGTATCCTTTAAAAGGTTACTTTCCCAGGATACAAAATAATGTATAAATGTCAATTAAGTAATTAAATCATTACATAATATGTGAAGTAAAAACAAGACAATCTATAAAATTCATTCCCTAGAAATTTGTGACAACAGGAAAACAAGAGTACTTTGTGTCAAAAAAAACCCTTTAAATCTAAAATAATAGACACATGTATCTACAAAAAAATGAAGGCTTGATCCTGTTAAATTTTAGGCATGACATTAGTGTGATTAAATGCCTTTTTTTTTTTTTTTTTTTTGGAATAAGGACTAAACTAACTCTGATTTTCCAACATGATCAAAATGATGGTCAAAGATGATCAACTCAAGATGACCAAGTTTGGTCAAGATGACCAAACATACCATCAAAGCAGATGCTCAGTGTTCCACAGATAAACCTCTATTCTTGAATCTTACAACACTTTGTTTGCTTCTGACAGTTTTGTAAACTCCTCAGAGTATTTTCTGCTCTTGCTTTTGTCAAAATACTGTAAAACCATTTCCAGTAAGCCCTTGACTCTTTTGTGTGCTTTTCCTTAAAAAAGTTACACAACATACTTACATTTCAAAATCCTTAGTGCTAAAATCCCTAGAAGGTGTAAAGTGTATGATTTCACTTCAGAGTTTAATACTTCACAATTTACTACCCAGTTCTATGTAGTAGAAGGCTTCATGTCTACGAACAAGACACTTTGAAGTCAATGTGAGAATGTATTTTTTTGTACCATATGGCATGAATGTCTCACACCACAGAGAGCTAACATTAATTTATGATTTTCTGATCTCTATCCATTTTTTTCCACACAGTAGAAAAATTAAGGATCCTGGCAGAGATCTGCAAGTTCTTTATAACACCTACGTTTTTGTTCTTTCTATGAGAGAATAAAAGACTATATTAAATACTATAGAACAATACATAAAATAATATAAAACAAAAGAAGCTTCAGGAGTTTATGTAACTAAACAGATGAAAAAAACACCCACAAAACAAACAAACAAATAAAGAAACAAACAAGCAAAAAAAATCCACAACCAAACAGAAAATCTCCAATAACTTTGATGTATTACAAGACCAGTATTTACACCTAACAGATGAAGAGGGAATGTTTCAGGATGAGAACAGGTGGAAACCTTTAAATTAAATATGCTATTTCTCTCTCCATTGGTTTGACCCCATAAAAAGCTTTTATTCCTTTCTCTGGTCACCATTATTCAAGAATGAAGGTTTGTACTTCTATGTGGACAATAGCAGCTTCTTCCATAAGAAGATGTAACTTGAGTTGCTAGACAGGAATTTATAGTGTTAATTTTCTTGTGGTTTGATGAGCTAAAGGATGACACTGCATGATATTGGTTTGGTCTGACATCCAAGTTTGACTTGTAATCTTCTGGCAGACCCTTGCTGGAAAACAAACCTTGTGTGCAGAGCACCAAACAGGAAAATAATGATTTCTAGTTCAACACAGTTTTGAGTTTGGCCTGTGTTTGCATCAGCATTTTGAGTATGTGGCTATTAGACATAAGTTTCAAAGACACAACAAAGACAAAGCGTGTTCTCTGGGCTGTGCTGTCTGAGCTTTCTGTGAATGTTTTATAGTACCTTTACCAGACAGAGAAGTAATATTAGAAATGTTGGCAATATTAATAAAGTTAGTGGTATAACTGTACAAAAGATACTACCTGTTTAGAGAAAAATGCACAAGCAGTATCGGTAAAGACTGGGAAGTATACGTATATTGTATATATGTATATATATGTATATTTATGTCAGGGAGAAAACAAACAAAGATTAGCATGTGTTCTGCATTTTTAAAGACAGAACACAGTCTTACTAATGAGCTGAGTCTAGGAAGAGAAGTCACTACTACCTTGACTGTTCCCAGCATGTCAGAGAACACAGAACTAGCTCTGCTTGTTTCGTCTAGCACAAGAAAGGCTGAGAGGATATGTGTTGTTCTCTACACTATTTCAGGACAATAAACATCACAGCAGAAAACAAAGCTATTTAAACCATATGCCAATGTTGGCAGAAGAACTTGTGGGTAGAACTACAACTGAAGACCATAACGTTGGCAATTAAAAGGAAGTTCCTGGTCTGGAGGAAGGATCTGGCCTACTCCACTCACATTATTGTCCCAAATTCTTGGTAATAGGACATTTTCTGAGAATATATATGACAAGGTACTACACTACCGGTAGGATCATCTATTTGTCATGCTAATCCTTTACTCCATAACAATTCAGAAAACTAAAAAATACTTTATTTCAATATTCATATAGTGCGTTTATTTTCTATCTATATTTTTATGTGTTTATCTTGGTTTCCATAACATTAACTATGAAATTTTTAGTTGACCTTTAGGATGTTTCTGAGTTTCCCATTGGCTGCATACTTGCAAAGCAGAGAAGAAGCATCTTAAAATATCCTCAGGTGTTCTCTTGGCTTCTCATGCTGTGCCTCCTCTTTCATATAGGGCCATAATTTATTCCTGATGTTGCTTGATTGCCTACAGGGATAGAAACAGTGAAATCTGCTGTTTGCTTTTTTTCTGATTGGCAGTATCTATCTGTTGCTGCATGCAAGACTTAAACCAGTTCAAAGCTGATAAATCATCGTTTTTTACTTTCATCTTTGCAGGCCTCCCATATGCTTCCTCTGCTCTTCAATTTTAAAGGCAGTAATAATAATAATCTTAATACATAGGAATGTATTAAAAAAAACCACACACACACACAAAAACAAAACAAAACAAAACAAAAACCCTCTGTTTTATTCTGGTTATTTTAAACCAGATAACACACTTTATTTTTCAGGTCTGGATAAATTTCAGTTGAGAAAATTCTCTCTACAACATCCTAAGGAGTGGAAGTAGAATGGGAAATGCTGTTCTCTTCTCCTGGGTAAACAATGACAGGACACAGAGGACTGGCACAGAGCTGTGCAAGGGGAGGGCCCGGCTGGGCATCGGGAAGCATTTCTTTACCCTGAGGATGGCCAGACACCGCAACAGGCTTCCTAGCGAGGTGCTGGGTGCCCCGAGCCTGTCGGTGTCCAAGAGGCATTTGTACAGTGCCCTCAGTACTGTGCTTTAACTTCTGGTTAGGAGATGGACTGGATGATCTTTGAAGGTCCCTTCCAGTCGAACTTTCCCCTTCCCCTTCCCCTTCCCCTTCCCCTTCCCCTTCCCCTTCCCCTTCCCCTTCCCCTTCCCCTTCCCCTTCCCCTTCCCCTTCCCCTTCCCCTTCCCCTTCCCCTTCCCCTTCCCCTTCCCCTCCCCTCCCATCCCTTCTCCGCCTCTCCCTTCCCTTCCCACCTGTCCCTTCCCTTCCCTTCCCTTCCCTTCCCTTCCCTTCCCTTCCCTTCCCTTCCCTTCCCTTCCCTTCCCTTCCCTTCCCTTCCCTTCCCTTCCCTTCCCTTCCCTTCCCTTCCCTTCCCTTCCCTTCCCTTCCCTTCCCTTCCCTTCCCTTCCCTTCCCTTCCCTTCCCTTCCCTTCCCTTCCCTTCCCTTCCCCTCCCCTCCCCTCCCCTCCCCTCACCTTCCCGCCCCTCTCGTCCCCCTCCCCTCCCCTCCCCTCCCCTCCCCTTCCTCCCCTTCCCTCCCCCTTCCCTCCCCTTCCCTCCCCTTCCCTCCCCTTCCCTCCCCTTGCCTCCCCTTCCCTTCCCTTCCCTTCCCTTCCCTTCCCTTCCCTTCCCTTCCCTTCCCTTCCCTTCCCTTCCCTTCCCTTCCCTTCCCTTCCCTTCCCTTCCCTTCCCTTCCCTTCCCTTCCCTTCCCTTCCCTTCCCTTCCCTTCCCTTCCCTTCCCTTCCCTTCCCTTCCCTTCCCTTCCCTTCCCTTCCCTTCCCTTCTCTTCCCTTCCCTTCCCTTCCCTTCCCTTCCCTTCCCTTCCCTTCCCTTCCCTTCCCTTCAAAAAAAACCCTCCTTTTCCCTGCTGCCAGAACACTGGATAACAAAACAGAACAAGCCTAATATTGATCCCACTGATATTGTTAAGACAAACCCTTCATATTTGATAAAATTTATCTGTTTTGATAAAAAATCAATTTTTAAAGTATCACTCAAGGTTTCCACGACCATAGCACTTCCTCTATTGCCCATGTAAAAAACCATCGATCAATATTTCTTGCCTTGCACTGTAGCAACAGACAAACTAAGATCACTGTTCAGTATAATCTGATTTCTATTTTTAAAAGATCACTGACCTTCTAAACACAATATTGATTATCAGTCACTGTTTATCTGTGGGGGAAAGCATTTTATAGATGCTTTCTGAAGGCAGCACAGGAAGAATAGAAGAATATTATGTTTGCAGTAGTTGTAGAGAAGGCTCAGTGGGAAGGTGCCAGGAGAGCTGAGTAGGCATTAGGAAGAGTAGAGGACTGGGTGGGAGGAACTAGGGGATGTAAAGTGTGTGAGGGTCCAGGTACTCTTTGTAGATTTTCAGGATGAGGTCTGCTAGAAGTGATCCATTGGCCAGTTTTGGTAACGATGTGAGGCTTTGAGGGCC
This sequence comes from Cygnus olor, assembly GCF_009769625.2. Classification (NCBI taxonomy): domain Eukaryota; kingdom Metazoa; phylum Chordata; class Aves; order Anseriformes; family Anatidae; genus Cygnus; species Cygnus olor. The sequence goes on along the minus strand of NC_049198.1, from coordinate 76,543,628 downwards.
TGCTGGCAGAAGCAGGCGCTGTCTTTCCCTTTCCTTCTGCCCCCTCATCCATCTTCTCCAACCCTATACTTCTCCGCATCTCCACTCTCACTCAACGTGACTGCATCTTTCAAAGTAGCAAGGAATGTTTCTATGTCCCTAAAAATGAATTTGATGCATCTCCTCAGCTTATTGTGCAAGACAAGATACTGATGACTGATACCCAGAAATATTCTTACTATTGTAAAAACTGTAAAAATAAATGCAAGTGGAATAAGTTCAATATAGTTTTCAGCACGTGGTTTCAGTGCTTATCTGCCAAACAGAATAAAGTGAAACAAGATAAAATATATAGAAGAGGAAAAAAAAATCCTTACGTGCCACCTTCGCCTTTTAGAAGAGTGATGAGCAGGAAGATGAGTGCATGAGTGGGAAGACTCAAATTTGTTACGTTGTGAAAATGAAAATGTAGTGAAGTGTAGGATTGCATAGCTTTGTTTCCCTGTGGTTTATACAATTCACTTTTTATATTTTTCTTTACTTCCATTGTCATTTGCTTCTGCATTCAGTTTAATTTTTTAAGGTAAAAATCCAAAATAATTTACTTACATTTCATTTATAAGAGAGGAATTTATATTGCAGAATATTTTGTTCCTTTATGTTTTATCTTAAAAGCTATTTTAATAAAGATTACTGAAAATGTCAGTTCTCGCACTATAAGGCAAACCTACAATGCAAAATATTTTTAATTCTTTCAAACTTTTACTGATCTAGGAAGAAATAACAGAAGTATATTAAAATTAGAGACAATATCTAATAAAGTAGGAAATTACATGAGACATTAAACAGAAGCACTCTATTCTTGACAAACTTAAAAAATAAAAAATAAAAATAGTTGTTTGTGCCTCCATAGCAGGCTAATTGATGTGGACTGGGGCAGAATCTGCACCTTTCAGGCAAAAGAAGTTCTTCTGTAGACAGCACTATAAGAAAGGGAAAAATGAGAAAATGTCGTTGCTAGTAAACTGTTTTAGTAGTTGTTTTAGTCAATTTTTGTCCACTGAGAACCCAGGCCAATGGGTACTATAAGTGACTAAATGTCATTTGTATCCAGTCAGAATAGCACTGCTTTAATAATAAGCCTCCCAGCACTTCTGGTTTAGAAATTCAGTATTACTGCACACAGAGCCTGCCCCTCTATGCTTGAGTCAGGATTTGAACGATTTAAAACCAAAAGTCACTGCCAGCCATCATGGTGGATGTGGTCAGATTTCCCTTCTGTGTGACAGCCCTTTGATCATAGCACCAAAGGTGGCACGATGAGATCGCTTTCTCATCACCTTCTGACTCCTTCTAATGTCATCATCATCTGAAATACATTCTACTTTATAGAAATCAAAATGTTTTCCACAAAAAAACAAACCAAACCAAACCAAAACAACAACAACACATAACTGAGTGCATTATTTTCTTAATCTGCCTGTGTAAGTCTTTCTATTTTATTCTTCATCTACCTTTGCATTTGATTGCTAACGTCTACATTTCTTTCTGATAATTTTAATTATAGACTTTTGCCCATTTGAATGGGTAAATGTTTTATTCTATGGCAATTAATGAAGTTCGTGACTTCTATTACTTTTCTGACCAACTGGGTTCATCCTAATCCAGTAACAACCAGGACCTTTACAGAAAACTTCGTTCCCAGTAACTTGTCTGTCAAATTGCAGTTCTGGGAACAGCCTGACCTGGTCAAACTTAGAGCATTACACATCACACCTGTCATGGGAAGATGGTAATGAAAGGCTGCTGAAAGCCATTTCTTGAGGTTGCAAGAAATTAAGTCCCCAAAACAATGAAAAGACTTAAAAACATCACTCCTTCCTGCCCCACAGGTTTGGTCATCATCTCTGCTTGCTGTAGGCTTCTAATTAATATTGGTTTTCCATTGAGCTTTTGGCTTGGTTTGGATCACCGTTAGAAAGCCTGAGAGCAATTGCTCACAGGTTGCATGGCAGGTCACAGAACCAGCTCTGAGGGTCACAGTGACATGCTGAACTCAGAGACCTCTTAAAATTTCTGAAAACAACTGTGTTTTGGTGTCTTGGTGAAACCAAAGGCCCTCTCAGAACCTGATTTTCCTGCATCAGGCTCAATGAAGTTAAAGGATCTTTCGTCAACATGTTTCCATGCCTTCCCAAAACCTTGTTAGCCTCCTTTGCTTTGTGCTCTACCAGAACAAAACAAGGCATGGGATGGGGTGTGGTGCTCTGAGCCCTGGGAAGGTGCCTAGGAAAGTTGTGCCCAAGAACCTACCCCCATTCACTGTGACCTTGTGACTCCCTTCTCTAAACCCAGTGAGATGCAGGAGGTACCCAGACAAACAACTAAAATATTAGAGAATTGAGTGCAGAAACAGAGAGGCTGGATCCAAATACGGAACTGATTAGTTTTATTGTCTCTTCAGTTCTAAGCTACAGATCCTGAAGGCTTGTTAGTATTATAGATTGGTGGTGGATTGAGGCGACTGCGATGCAGTGATGTTTATTTGCAAAGGCTATAGTAAATCTCCTTTTTTTTTTTTTTCCTAAGAGGAGAAAAATAGAATGACAGGAGCCAATCCCCTTGCTCACAGTCCCAAGCCATTTTTATCCAATAGTTGGCTAAAAATCTCTGCCTTCAGGCTGATGCTCTTCTGCCTTTTTAGGTGTAATCCAGTTTTGCTTTTGTCTGTGCTTATGTGTGTGTGTGTGCTGTTTCTGTAGTGTTTATTCTTCTTTCCAAGATGAAAGCACACTGTATTTCCAAACACATCCCAGCAAAATATTTGCATAGGCATTTCCTTTGTTTCAGGTGCTGACAAGGCCCTGCGGTTTTGTTAAAGACTGCTCTTCTACAGCAAAAGAACTCAGTTTTCCTCCAAGCATCCTACCACTGGCACCTACTGATTGCAGTGATATTTTGTTCCTCTTGTAGCCATCCCCAGGCCTACAGCTCACTTATCCCCAGTTTAGCTGATCCAGCTGGCTGTGAACAGAATATTTACGGGCAAATGCCTACAGCACACAGCAGTGTGATGCAGACACATATGACTGACAGCACACCTGATTTAGTTTCTCCTGGGTCACAAACCAGAAGCATGAAGCCATCTCTCTGTGTCTTTGCATGTCTTTATGAATACCAGGCAAGACATTGTCTTCCCTTCCTGTTCACAGCAGTGCTTAAAGCCTTCTGTGCTTCCTAACACACCATGAATGTGGTGCCAGACTACCCTGCATGCAAATCTGATACTCTGTGAAAGGGACCAAGTAGTGAAAACATACACAGAACCTCACTGTGAATAGGAAGGGATGGAGTGAGAAGAAAAAGAGAGCGCTGGGAAGGACTGGAAAGAATTCTCTCTAGCCTGGGAGAACTTATTTGAGAAAGTTACCAGAGTTCAGGCTGCATATTTTAATGCATCATTCCCCAGGAATCTCCCCTCTCATCTCTCCCTGTGCAGAAAGAATTAGTGTGGTAATATTGCCAAGGATCTCGGGAGAGTAGGACACAAAACAGCACCCAGGGTTTTCCTTGGGATGTACCCAATACGTAGCTGAATGGTTTTACCATTCTGCTCGAGTGGCTTGGTAGGTCAGAACTGCTGACCCACTGAGTTGTTACCACTATCACTGTTGAAACACAGAAGGAGTTATTTCAGCTTGTGCATCTGTGGTGTGCTGTACATCTTTGTGAAAGCTGGATAGAAACCTGTCTTTCAGCCGTGTGTTTGAGGGGATTTTTCAGTGTTACTGGAAGAAAAGGTTTTCTTTCTCTATTCCACCTTCATCTGTTTTCTCCCATTCCTACATTCAATAGGGCAATACACATGAACCAGAAAAAATGTAATAAAAGAAGAAGAGAGAGTCCACTCAGTGCAATTATTAAAAAATCCCATATGCATAGTATGGAAGGGTTCTCTTTTATGGGATGTATCTAGCAAGATTGTTTATTTTTTTTACTGATACTCCTCATCACTATTAGCTCAGCAGGAAGCTAAAATAAAAGGCATAAGCAGAAGTAGCAATAGTGGGAAAAACACCTATAATCACAACAGTTTGAAAAGAGTGTTTTCCAAAGTTAATACACTTTTTAAAATGAGAAAGTTAAAAGTAAAATACTTTAGGAGCAGAAGCAAAGTTGACTCTTGCTGCTGATGTTAATGAATTGGATTTACATGGAGCTTTCATCCAAGTTTTCTAAATTTTGTGATTTTTTTTTCAAATGTAAATAAATGTGTATATTTCTCTAGATATCTTTTCAAATCATATCATATTTTTAACAAGATACTTACTGAAACCTAAGTGCAGGTATGTAAGAAGTAGAGCTGGGAATGCAAATTTTCTACTAGTAAATTATTTACATTAATTTAACAAATGCTGAGTATTTTGGATTAAGTCAGATTACTGGCATGGTTAGAAATCAAGGTACTTACATCCGTAAGTGCAAATCTGTAAAGACTGATCCCTTTTTCTTGTACAATCAATTTATTATTGTAATTGTATGTGAACACCCTAATTCCCCAAATTCCCAGAACATCATCCAGGGCAAGAGGTCAGAACCCTAAAGCTGTCAAAATCAGTGATATCTGTTCATTGCACTTGGCAGTGTTTTGATTTCCCTTTGGTAGCTGCTCATTTAGCACTAAAGCAAAACTGACTCTTAATCAAGCCACAGCATTAGCTCTTCTAATTACTCTGGTAACAGTCCTAACCTCTGTGACTGAACTGCTTCTGGAATGCAGTAAATGATCTAATATACTGCTCTCTTGCAGCTCAGAGCAGAGCACACCCTCCTTACAAGTTCTCAGTTGTTGTGGTGCTGTTCATGAACTGTCAGAAGAGCAAAAAGAAAACTTTACTGCCATGACTTGTTGCTGGGTGGGGTAAATATGGGTGAAGTATTTGGGCAGAGTAAGTATTTATTAAAGATTTTGCTGAAATGTTAACTGATAAAGTAAGGAAGAGAAATGAACAAACATTGAAAATTGCTATTAACTTCTTTACTTCTTGATTTCATCTCGACCTCTCTTTATTTCCCAACATGGTGGAAAATGTGTGCATTATCTGTAGGTAATCTGTAGTTAATTTGTAAATTACCTTCGAGTCACAGGAAAAAAATAATGAAAGAAGGAAGGAAAACAAGGAATGAAAGAAGGAAGGAAGGAAGGAAGAAAGGAAGGAAGGAAGGAAGGAAGGAAGGAAGGAGGGAGGGAGGGAGGGAGAGAGGAGAAGTGTATTCAAAAACTTAACCACATTTAGATTGCTTTTCACAGGTAGCTTCCAAGAGAATGGAATTGATGAGAACTGTATTTTCCAGGTTGTCCATCTTTACAATAAGGCAAACGTTCCTCCCAGGGCATTTTACTGCTTAGATCTCAGCCTCACTGAAAGCACACATATGGAGACACAGAAAGGTAAATAGCAAGGTGGAGATTTATGTCTTTTGTTTTCCTGACCCCTTTTCTCAACATCAGGAATCAATGGTGGAAAACAATCTGCAAGCAAACAATGCTACTAAGTTGTTGAAGAAAGATTCCTATCCGTTTTCCTACCAAATAAATAAATAAAATTCACCTTTGTTAGTACAAGAACAGTCTTTTTAAATTAAAGTTCTGTTTTAAATATCAAGATACATGTATTAACAAATGTATGCACTAATGTGTTTTTCTTATACCTCTTTCTTCTTATTTCTTGCTTTCTTGTAGCTAAAAGGGTTTGGAAGGCTTGTAATAGTGTACAGTGAAAATCACTGGGTACCTTTCTGCTGATTATACTGAGCTGTATCTGGCCTTGATACCCATTTGCTTTTAAAAAATATATTAAATTGCTGATGGGGACATTTTAAGTTAATTGTTAACATTTTCAGTTGATGTTACTCTTGCAAAATTGATAGGTAATTATAAAAGTCTCCACTGCAGACCATATCTGTAAAACATCATGATGTACTGCATGATCTTTACTAAGATGTGAACAACAGCCTGAGAAAAAGCTGTTATGTGTGCCCAAAAGCAAGTTTATTTGCTTTACAAAAGCAGTGACTTATGCTAGACACATTTAAGTGCTATCCTCAGGGAAATTCTGTAATGTTTCCATATTCAGTGCAGATCTAGGAGAGCAGAAGTCCAAGGTCCCAGTAGGGGACAGACCCATCAGAGTGGCTGCCCTAGAGCAAACGGCAGGAGGACTGCAGTGTCCTCAGCACGCTCAGCATTCAACCATACCCCAGTTTTCTTTATTTTATACCCCAATGACATGAGGCTGGAAGCCCTTGATCTCAGTAGAGTTGACATGGTGGTTTGCAGCAGAAACCCCCAGGAAGCTGTGCACCTCAGCTGCATGTAGTTTTGCTTCAGGGAGCAGTATTAAAGAGTTGCTTATTTCACACGTTCTTGTGGCCTGTCCTTGGAGAAGATGAGCTAGAGCTGTTTTGAGCTTCATTCCACTCACAGGTTTAATGGAGTTATGCTGACATATTTTGATTGGTTTCCATAGAGTTACTCATCCCAGTGCGAGTGGAGAGGCATGACCAAGTTTATAGTGGCTTCAAAAGCTTGTCAGTGCTTAATGATATCCATTCCATATGTGTTTGCTTTCCATAGAAATCAACTACAGCACAAACTGGAAATAATAATGTCAGCAGACTGTTAGGATTTTATGACATATTTTAAAACTTTACGTACTGATTTATTTTATAATGTTTGAGTATAACATGCTTATAGAGTTGAGTTCAAAAACAATGTTTATTATTATGGCTGTCTGAGATGTTCTACTTTGAGACAAGGCATATGACTTCTCTTAATACATTTCCTGTTTGAATGTATTTTAATAACCAAATAAACTGCTTCAAGGGGTAACCTAAATAAATCAGTACTAAATAAATCTCTTCAGAAAGCAACATCTGGTCCTTTGAGAACAGGATATTTTTGTTAATGTAGATGCAATTCTAATCACTGGTACTAATGTATATGTTCATAAACAGCCTCACCATGACACTGAACAAAGCATAACAGTTTAAATCAGATATTAAGGCTAAACAGTATCCTAGAGTTATCTCTGACTATATTGCTAGGCTTACTTGGGAATGATTATACAAAACACCTGCCTTGTAAGTTGTGTATTATTAGCTTGCAATGCTGTATATCCAGTGAAGCTTGATAGCATCTGGTTTTCAGTCATGTTCTGCTTTTCATCCACATTTCCCTCTGAGTTAAGTAAGACTTTGGGGTTTTTATATGGGAAGAGGAGAAGCTAAGTGACTTTCCCGATGTAGCCATGTAAGCCAGCATCCTACTACCTCCAGCTTTTTGGACCAAATGACAATTCACCTATTCTAACTGTGGTACCTAACGGTGACCTTTGACAAGGCTTCTCCTTGCATACCTCTTGAAATACTCCACATGGGCTGCCCCCACTGTGATAAACCATCCCCACAAGGACTTTTTTGTGCCTTGCAGACATTTTGGAACAGAGTCTACATGTTATAGATGCTCTTTACTTATAATGAATGGTGTCAGACATTAAAACACAGGCTTACAAGCAGGCTGAATGTATTATAATTGTAGGTATTATGTATATGTTTTCTGAAGATTTTTACTTTCTTCCTATAATGGGATGACAGTAATCAGACATGAAAGATATACTGGAGATCTGACTCAGTGCACTTCCAGTGAAAGAAGTGTCTCACACTTATTTTAGTATGTCTTGGATAACTATCATCAAATCCATTTTCTTTCAAAGAAACATTAATATCTCCAGAATGAGGATGTAGCTGGTACCAGTCTGACACAAAATGTATGTGTTTTTTGATTACACTGCACTATTATGAACAGAAGTGTCAGCTTAGCTCTTCTCCCCTACATCCCATGCAGACAGTTAACATCTCTTAAAGCCAGTGCTGTAAAGAGCTCTTGATGAAACCTTCATTTATTAAAACAAAATAAAATCTTCGTGTCCTTCATTTGATAATTAGCCTCCCTGCTATTCTCCACCTTCTAGTGATTCGACTTCTCAGACTCCTTAATGACTAAGTAAAATCATTTACGTTATATATTTTTGATTAAAAACATAAAAGAATAAGAAAATTGTTTACAAAGAAAAATAATAAGGACATTATATATGAAACTTGCTAGGAGGAATAAGACTACCCATTTCAGACATTTCCAGACAAAGATTATGGGGAGGTACTTCTATTTGGTTTTCTGAGTATGCTTCCACATATTCTTAAAAGCAAGATCATTTTAAATAGTGATACATTAAAGTAAGACTAAAGGGTTTTTCGAAACATTGAACATAGACTGAAAACGATCATCTGCACCAAGAATTTTCATACATTAATGAATAGAAAGAAAAATAGAAAGGCATTATCATAAACATCTAAGTAGATTAAAAAGTTGAAATCTCTTATTTTGTTGTGCTCTTCAATCATTAGAGAAACCCTTACCATCTTCTCTACACATTTACACTGGAGTGGTTTACTGGATGTGAGAGTTGAGTCTAGAAATTCTGTGTTTATTAGTATTATTATTTTGTATTCAGACCACAAATCTTCATTTTTTTTGAGCAAACCCTCTTTTTTATTTGAGCTATTAGGACAAACAACGACTGAGGCGTATGATGAACATTTTATATTTATTACCTGGAAAGCAATATGTAAAAGTTTTCAGTTTTGGAGTGCTGCTGTTCTGTTCTTTCATGCTTGTACTGTTGTGTTTAATTTCATTTTCTGGTTCCAATTTGTGTCCTGGCTTTTCTTAAGAGTTTCTTTCAGCCAGATCAAGCACTGTGTCTCTGAGTGTCTGTAGCTTGAATTCCAACTCACTCTGCCATTCTGAATAGCTCAAAAGAAAGAGGGGAAAAAAATCCTCCAAAACTGGACTTACTAGGAAATATCTGCTGCGAACTACCTCTAGCTATCCTTGTGATTCAAAACAGATTTCCTTCTTGAAAACATGTACGTCTTGATTATTGTTTAGATTTGCCTCTTGTAACACGATACTGCACACATAAGCAATGTGAGGTGGCAAAGTAAACTTGTAAGGACAGAAGACATTTAGCTATCCCTGGTGGTTAGATGTTTTCTACCCTTACTCTGCCATCAAATTTTCAGCTAGACCTGAAACTGTGCACCGAAGTTCAGTGAGATGATCAGTGAATGCAGGAGTTGAATAATCTTGCACCATGACATAGCTCATTGACTGGAAAAATGCAGTTTTGCTAGATCCACAGTTATACAGAAACCTGGCACACTTTATCTGCATAACTGGGCTAGATTAGCAGGGGGATAATGGCATCCTTCTCAGAACTAACACAGCAAGAGTGCTACCAATTTTGAAGTGGTGCCCTGAGCATGCAGTAATTACTTGTCTAAAATGCAAAAGGATTTAAGCTGAAATTGCCTATTTGCCACCAAAGTGATAGAGCTAACAGGGTACAGAATATCCTGGGCTGACTTTCTACCACTTTTTTCCTACAGAAAGGGAAAAGTGGCTTTGAGTAGGAGGCCTGTAACAAGGCCTTGCAGATTCATACTCGCCCTCTCTCCAATTAAATAATTTTTTATGCTACATAATGCAACTCTAACAGACAAGACCCAGTGGTCAGGATGTTAGTGGAATATGGTTTGTCTTACTTTACAATTTTGGAGAGAAATAATAACATCTTTCAGATGAGGTGAAGGCAAAGTCATTGGGGCAGGTGGCTCTCCACTGCTTGTTTTGTGCCTTTTGTATCTACTAAAAAACTCTTAAAAAAAAAAAAAAGTTTTTACTTGAACTGGAAACTTGCTTGAATCCATCTAGAAATCTGAAAAATATATTTTTATTCAGAATGTCTGAAGTACGTGTTTTTCTCATTAAACTCCCATTTTAATTGAGGCTCTAGTTTTTAACTGAGATGAAGCTTTACTTTAAAACAAAACAAAACAACCTCCCCTACCCCCTTACCAAAACAAAACAAAACAAACAAAAAAAAAAGTGCCCCCCAAAACTGCTTTTGGTCAGTAGATAAATTCTGAAATACATTCCTATGTCATTACATCACTTTCAGTATACGTTACCCATGGAAATGCCATTCTTCATGAATGTTACAGTAAGCAGTCATTATCTAAAGCTTAGAGTCTTTTGGTCTTTGCGCTCATTTTCTGCTTTTTGTTCGTTTCTTTGTTTTTTGTTCTGCTGCTATTGTTTGCAATTAATTCAATGCTTCACATATACACTCCTCAAGACCACTGCTCTCACAGTTATACTGCTTTCTATTTTTTTTTTTAATTTTCATAAATGTGTCTGATCTGGATTCTCATCTTAGCACTGACTTAGTCAGTCAAACTTTAGGAAAGGCAGCAACCAGAGAAGTTTTTAAATTATCATGATTTTTAAAATAAATTTGTAACCATTCAAGAGGTCTCTTAGTATGAACACATTCTGAACTTACAGAATTTGTCATGCACTAAATCTTGTTTCTAAGCTAACTGATTTGCAGCAAAATCATGAAACCTAAAGCCTCAAAACAATGAAACACCTAAGCATAGGCTGAAGTTACACATAAGACTAGTCTAGGTTTTCTATCTAGACTTCAGCAAGGCCTTTGACATGGTCTCCCACAGTATTCTCCCAGAGAAGCTGGCAGCCCATAGCTTGCACAGGTACACTCTTTGCATACACTCTTTGCTGGGTTAACAACTGACTGGAGGGTCAGGCCCAGAGAGTGGTGGTGAATGGAGAGAAATCCAGCTGGTGACCAGTCACCAGTGGTCCTTCGCAGGGGTCGGTGTTGGGATCCATCCTCTTTAATATTTTATTGATGATTTGGATAAGGGAATTGAGTGCACCCTCAGTAAGTGTGCAGATGACACCAAGCTCGGGGGAAGTGTCGATCTGCCGGAGGGTAGGAAGGCCCTACAGAGGGACCTGGACAGGTTGGATCTAGCCTGGGGGTGCTGATTGATGCTCACCTGAACATGAGCCAGCAGTGTGCCCAGGTGGCCAAACAGGCCAATGACATCCTGGCTTGTATCAGGAACAGTGTATCCAACATGAGCAGGGAGGTGATCGTCCCCTCATACTCAGCTTTGGTGAGGCCGCACCTTGAGTGCTGTGTTCAGTTTTGGGCCCCTCACTACAAGAAGGACATCTAGGCCCTGAAGCATGTCCAGAGAAGGGCTACGAAGCTGGTGAAGGGCCTGGAACACAAGTCCTGTGAGGAGCGGCTGAGGGCACTAGGGGTGTTTAGTCTAGAGAAGAGAAGGCTCAAGGGAGACCTTGCTGTTCTCTACTACTACCTGAAAGGAAGGTGTGGGGAACTGGGGGTTGGCCTCTTTTCACAGGTAACTAGTGATAGGACTAGATGGAATGGCCTCACGTTGCACCAGGGGAGGTTCAGGTTGGAAATTAGGAGACATTTCTTCTCAGAAAGAGTAGTCAGGCATTGGAACGGGTTGCCCAGAGAGATGGTGGAGTCACCATCCCTGGGCATGCTTAAGGAAAGGCTGCATGCGTTACTTACGGTCCTGGCTTAGGTGGTGATACTGGTATTAGGGGGATGGTTGGACCAGATGATCTTGGAGGTCTTTTCCAACCTTAATGATTCTATGATTCTATGAAAAGTAGGGGTAATTTGCAAAGTTGGGATCTGTACAAAAACAATCAGATTTGCAACACCTGCTGGTTTGGCTATGTAACTTGTACAGGCTCCCTTTCTGAGAACTGGCCACAGACATTTTGACAAGTACAGAAATTGCCTTGTTCCGACAGTTTTTCTTTTCTTTTCTTTCCCGAGCCTTTTTAGTGCTATTGCTAGGATTCTATCAAAAACTAACAGTATGAAACGAGTCAAAGCACATGCCTTTAGTGAAAGAGGCTGCATCTGCCTCAGACAAACATCTTTGCAAAAGGGTTTGGCACACAGCTGTGGCTGGAATAGCAGATGTTTATTTGCAGTCTGTGAAATGTACCCTGCTATTCTCTAGAAATACTGGCTCAGCTGCAGTTGGTAATAAGGACTCTATCGCTGCTGTGCCAGAGCAGCTCAAATGAAGTTTAAGAGCTTTAATTCTCTCTTCAGCCTATAGCACTGTAATAGCTAGCAATTAGAGAATAATTGTGTTGCTTTTGAAAGCTCATAGTTGAAATCAAAATATAATAGACAAAGAAGTACTTACCGTTTTTAACATGTAAATCCAATCCTTCTCGTGTTGTGGGATCTTTGGCTGGAGCAGTTTGCTTTGATAGACTCTGGAATTACTTCAGTTTATTTCTCCCGTGCTAGACAGTGAAAAGGAAAAACAGCTTATGAAGATAACTTGCTTAGCAACTTCATGTCATTAAAGCAACTCTAACAAGAGTATAATTTCTCTGTTTTTTGATGAGATACTGAATCTTGTTCCACTTCAGTCTCAAGCACAGTCACCAGTGTTGGCTAACTGGTATTATTCCTGGACTGGAAACAAAGAAGAGCAGACCAGAACATCACACCACAGTTCTAAGGTCTTCAGTCATGTGCCATTGCCATGGAAGCCTTCCCTGCACACCTGGGAGGGATTAGTTGTCAACATATTTGTTGTGCATGAAATCCTGAAGCCTGGCTGACAGGGATTAAAGTCAGTAAGTTTGAGTAGTGACACCTCCTTCCAACCCAAGATGTTTTTTATATCCAAGCTGGGAGACTGTCTGCAACCTAATGTGAAACTTACATTTTTTTGGTGGTGATTGAGGAACATCAGCTGGAGAAAGTGATCAGGTCAGTTTCAAGAGAAGTAATTAGCACATACACTGCAGCAGGGGAATCCTTCCAACCTGTCACTAGCACTGTGCAAATGGTTTGCAGCTGGAAAAATCATTGTTTATCATGGGCCAAAAGGTTTTCAAGCCAAGTAATAAAACAGAATAGCTCTTGTAGTCCTACCTGTCCTTTCTGAAACAAGTTCAGGAACTGAACCTAAAAAAGTTGTTATACAAACATAGTCCAGTCCACTGACTTCCTGTTTGAGAAAACTTGTTTGCAAAGCAAGAATCTTGGTTTGCATCTATTTGCAAATTAATCTTGTTTTATTAGAATGAATTTGATTTTCACAGGCATCTGCAAAAATCTTTGGAAGATTAATTTTAATTCAATTAATTATTTGTTGTTATAGCTTAATTATTTTTTGTGTTATCTGTCTGGCAGTATAGTCAGGTTCTTCCTTGATAGCCGTATTGAATTTATTTAATTAGGAGGAAATAAAGTTACTATTTCCAGAAATACATAGCAATGTCAATTATTCTAAGCGACTAAACTTTCAGGATTTATGAACATTTCTACAATTGCAGATAGTTGTTTGAATAATGAATTACATGGATTCAGAGTATTTACTTACTTTTGCCTTAGTTATATTTTTACAGAAAATTCAAGTCACAAATAAATTTCTAAACATAACTAATGGAAACTTGTTTCAGTCTGGAACCACTACAGTGTTAGTGACATAAACCAGTACATAAAATCTTAACGAGTATTCCTTGGTTCAGAGCCTGCAATACGACATTATATTGTTCTACTAGAATTCCAAACAGTGTGTTGAGTGTGTGGTAGATTCTCAATGATTTTAAATCTCCTGATTCCAGACTAAAATGAATTTGAAAATTCTACTCTGTCTGTGTCACTAACGCCAAGTATCTTCTAATGAGAATGGAAGATTTGGTTTATCCCTACAATTAATATGCAGGTCAGATTTTTACAGTTTCATCAAAGTTCAACAGGACTGATCATTAAATAACTTATCATTAAGAATATATAAATGTTTTATTGCTTGGGAAGGCTGACTCACAAATAATCAAATCCCACTTGTTCTGAAATACAGGACTTTATACTATAGGATACTATCCAATGGTGAAATCTATAAAATATTTAAAGCCAAAAGTTAAGAAGTTCATTTTTTTTGGTTTTGTTTGTTTGTTTTTGTTGTTTGTTTGATTGGTTGGTTGGTGGGTGGGTTGGTTTGGTCGTTTTTAATTACATTTTAGTTGCTCTTTTAATGTGGTGTTTCAGACACCACTGTCTGGGGAAATGCAGAAGGTTTTGGAAGATATTTAAGAATAAACTGTGTTTAGAAATATTAATTTTGTAAGGCAATCATTTGGCCCGTCATTTTATGGAGGAGAGAAATATTTTGAAAAGACTTTATCTTTGGCTATTGAGGATGGTTCCCTTGACTTCAGTAGAGAGGAAGAGATAGCTCAGAAGGAAATTTCATCTTCCCAGCTCACCGCAGAACTGGATGTTTACCCAAACTACTGTTTAAACCTACTTTCATGTGAGTAAGACCTACTCCCCCAGAGCCCAAAACTCCATCCTCCTTTAAACAGCATTCTGCCAGCTATCAAAACACTTTGTGTTCAAATACAGAAAATATTTTTTTTTTTTGGGGGGGGTGGGGGTGGGGAGGGATAAAATATACTTTCTTAAACTATTCTGACACAACAAGAGTAGGGGGTTGTTCCACTCCTTGGAACAGAGGAAAAGAGAAGCAAATTACACTGAGAAGTGGTCTACACTGGGGACTACAGGCAATGTTCTTTGATGGTCTGATCTGTGCAGCTGGTGCAGAGGTTAGCTCCAGAGGGAACCATCCCTGCTACAGAGACTTGCTGGAGTTTATCATAGTGCAGGTCTGAAAAAGGAGCGAGAATCTGCTGGGAAACTTTGCCAGCCATCACACCCCCGGGCAGACAGATCAGGCTGTGCAGAGAACTTGTTCTTCATGCCCATCTCCACAGTGGAGGCTTGCCTCCTGTGTTCATGAATTTGAACACCCAGAGTTATGCCTATCCTTCACATAGAAGTGATGGCAGAATTCCTTTCCAGTGATTTCCAGTAGGTGGCACCTGGTCTGAACTAGATTTCTGCAAAACACTCTCAGTGGAAAAAGAATTAGGCAAACATGCTCATGCAAAATTATAGTTTTGCATGTGCATACCCTTGAAATACAGAGCCCTTGAGCCCTTCTTGAAATACAACACTGCATACCTAAGTAGCTTTTAATACAGGGGAGAAGAAAGCAGCTCATAGACTTTCACCTTGTTGCTTACTCAGGAATCTTGAATAGAAAGTGATTTTTTATTATTTCTAATTACCCTACAGAGACTTGCTGTAGTTAGAGTTTTCTGTTCAGAATGATCTTTTCTGCATTTCTTTGCACTAGGATTTACCTAGAATATTAAAAAGTCTTTACTTTTACTGTCAGAAATACTTTAAATGTCAGAAATATAAATTGTGATATTTCAGGGATCAAACAGGAATTGAGAATGAGCTTATTGTTATTAGAAGCCATGGCAACCAATAAGAAAACAGGCTTACACTGTTAGTTAATAATGAGGTGGCACTGCATTTTGCTCACTTACTCTAAGTGTAGTTGACTGGTCATTTCAGTGGTGGGAAACCTTGACAGACAAGATTAACTGGCTCATTTCTTATTTGCATTGTTTTAATCATGTAAAAAAATATTATTTTTAAGAGTTTACGAAGTGTCAGTGGAAGAATGTATCCATAATGTATCTTCTGGTATTTATTATTTCTTTTAAATAAATAAATAAATAATTACCTTTTTGTCACTGATGTGAGATGTCATACTAGTCTTTAGTCCCATTTAGCTTTCAGTAGGAACTTCTGCTGTATGACACAAACATAAAGAACATGGTCTTAATTCACCATGCTAGATTATTGTTGTAGTAGATGCTGTTTCAGTGATCTGAATTATTCTGAGCATAAAAACAAAGTATAAATAAAATGCTTAGCAAAATCTTCAGTGCCTTAGTTCGCAGTAGAAATCATTGCTGTCATAATAATTAAAAGTTCAGTTTACAGCAGCCATAACTAACATAACATTTTGTGTTACAGTTCTATAGTATTTACTGTCTAGTCCTGACAAAACATGACATCGCAAACTTTGTATTATTTACCACAAGACTTTAACTATGAGAAGAAAGGCCTACTGTCTTCAAGCCTCACAATCTTTTAGGACATTTTGCCTTCCCTTCAAGCAGTCTAGAGCACATAACCTTTGCCTTGTTAGATTTATAACAAAGAACAGAAAAAAATGTTTTTACTGAATAAATCACAGTTTTTTTTTTCTTTCTCTACATTCTGATACTCATTATTTGAGTGTTCATTTGCAGTGAAGGAGTCTAGAGAGAATTTCAACAAATAGTAACAATATTTTTGCTTTTATCTTATGCCAGGCTGTATCTCTCTCAGAATATTTTCTCCTTGCTGTCAATGCATAATCAACCCACACTTTGATTGAGAAGATCAGGTTTAATTCTTGGTGTAAATCAAGGGTTTAGGAATTCATGTTAAACCAGGTTGAGGCTGGTATAACTGCTGAGTGCTGTAATTGAAAGTGGCAATGTGTCCTGGGTTTTCTGGCATCCTAAACAAAGCTGTGATCTCCCTAGGAAGTTGCTCCAGAAACACACTTAGGGCACAACTTTTATAAGTTGCTGGGTTGACAAGACTTTGCTAGTTTCAGTTCTCAAAGCAGAAAATTGTTCTGACTTTGCATCCTTCCTTCAGGCAAAATGCAAGAAATTTAAATATAATTCAGTGTCTTCTTTCCTCCACTGAGATTACAGTTGTCAGTTCCAACTTCATGGGATGATTATCCCTTATTTCGTTTTTCTTATCTGTCCACTACCATAACTACTACTTTTTAATGGGACCCAGAAAAACATTAAACTGGGAATTTTGCTAAACTGTTCACACACACAAAGAAGCATGCAGATCCCTTGCAGACTTGTCCTTTACAGAAAATGCTAGAAGGGTAATACAGTCATAGCACTAAGATAAATACCTCATAACCATCTCATGATGAACTTCAAGTGGATGGGTAGTTTAGAAACCACCTTTGTTTCCTTTCTTCTAATTGTTTTTCTTGATGTACTACATTCTTCTGGCTCCTTGGTCTGTAAGTTAAAGAAACTTAGCCTTTATGTCAGCCAGTTTACTTTAAAAGTGCTACAAGCCTCCAAGTGCAAGGTCCTGCACCTGGGCTGCTGCAATCCCAAGGACAAATAGGCTAGGCAGAGAATGGATTGAGAGTGGCCCTGAGGAGAAGGACCTGGGTGTGGTGTTTGATGAGAAGCTCAACATGAGCAAGCAATGTGTGCTGGCAGCCCAGAAAGCCAACCGTACCCTGGGCTGCACCAACAGCAGCGTGGGCAGCAGGGTGGGGGAGGGGATTGTCCCCCTCTGCTCTGCTCTCGTGAGACCCCACTGGGAGGCTGCGCTCAGCTCTGGGGCCCCAGCACCAGAAGGACACTGAAGTATTAGTGAGTCCAGAGGAGGCCACAAAGATGATCGAGGGTCTGGAGCACCTCTCCTGCAACGGAAGGCTGAGGGAGTTGGAGTTGTTCAGCCTGGAGAAGAGAAGGCACCAGGGAGACCACACAGCGGCCTGCCAGTGCCTAAAGGGTGCTGCAGGAAAGCTGGGGAGGGACTCTGTGTCAGGGCGTGCAGGGATAGGACAAGCAGTAAAAAAGCTTTGAAGTAAAAGAGGGTAGGTTTAAAATAGTTATAAGGAATAAAATCTTTTCTCTGAGGGTGGTGAGGCACTGGCACAGGCTGCCCGGATGCCCCATCCTTGGAAGTGCCCAAGGCCAGGCTGGATGGAGCTTTGAGAAACCTGGTCTGGTGGGAGGTGTCCCTGCCCATGGCAGGGGGGGTTGAACTAGATGATCTTTAAGTTCCCTTCCAACCCAAACCATTCTATGATTGTAAAAAACTGGCTTTCAGATCCACAAAGATACTCAAACACTGTATATTATAATTTGTAGCTCATCAGCTTGTAACATATGGAACTGCATTATGCAGCTAGATTATTAAGTTTCCTCTCACTTTTTTGAAATTATTGAGATGATATTTTAAACACCAGTGATCAATATTTGTATGAGAAAGTCCTTACGCAGTCATCTTTGGAATTGGTCCTTAGTTATTAAGGAAACACAGACCTGCATGAAAGCAAATCCAACTATTAATTATTTTTGGTCTTTGAAGTTCTATGTAGGAACTGAACCATTTGTTCCTGTATGGACTTTTCTTTGTTTTAGATAAAGATACCAGTGCTTGAAATAGGACCTTCTGAGTGTTGGCTGTCCATGTCCAGTTTGAGCCGGCTCCAAAGGGACCTGCTGTTGCCCACAGCCAAGCCAATAAGTGATGTTGTTCGTGCTTCTGGGAGAGCAGATTTAAGAAAGGGAAAAAAAGACTGCTGCTCAACAGCAGCTGGGAGAGAGAGGAGTGAGCACCAGCCCTGCGGCCCCCGAGATGAGTGCAGCAGGAAGGCAGGAGGTGCTCCAGTCAGGCAGCAGCAGTTCCCCTGTGGCCTGTGGAGAGGCCCCTGGTGGAGCAGGCTGTCCCCCTGCAGCCCATGGGTCCCACATGGAGCAGATCTCCATGCTGCAGCCCGTGGAGGAGCCCCTGGTGGAGCAGGTGGATGTGGCCTGGGGGAGGCTGTGGCCCATGGAGAGCCCCCGCAGGAGCAGGCCCCGGGCCGGAGCTGCAGCCTGTGGAGAGGAGCCCACAGTGCAGTGAAAGAAAATCATGATGAGGAAGGAGTAGCAGATACGAACTGTTATGGACTGACCACAGCTCCCATTCCCCAGTGCCACTCAGGGAGGTGGAGGAGGTGTGAAGGCATGAAGGTGAGCCTGGAAAAAGAAGGGGGGATAGGGAGAATGTGTTGTAGATTTTGTCTTTGTTTCTCACTATCCAGACATACTTCAAGTGTCAATAAATTAAATCCGTTTTTCCATAAGTAGAGTCTATTTTGTTCCTGCTGGTAAATGGTATGTGATTTCCCTGTCCTTATCTCTATACACAGTTTTTTTTTTGTTGTTGTTAATTTCTACCCCTGTCTTTCTGAGGAGAGAGAGGGAGAGATTGTCTTGGTGAGCACCTGGTGGCCAGCCAGCATCAGCCCACCTCAGTTACACTGGAAGAAAATGACTGGCTCATTTCTAAGAATGCATGCCACCAAAATTATTTCAGATCCTTGTCTTAGTCACACCTGCATATGTCAGGAGTAAATCCACAGAGATCATTGGTGTCACCATGTGGTTGTAACTGAGGCCAAAATCTAGCCCAGGCAGTGCACACTGATTGTTGGGTCTGGACAAGGGGAGATTTGTGCGGAGGAAGGTTGTGCAGGGTGGTCATAAAGCAGTGTGCTACTCAGGTCGTGGGTAACACAGCTGGGAAAAAATTGTGGAGATTTAAAAAATTTGAAAATACATGAAAATTTTGGAGAAAATACACCTGATGTGATAGGTTTTCTTGATCACCATCTACTGATGCTCCATGGCAGCTAATTAGTCACATGGTTTCAATAGACAAAAATAAGTAGCATAAATACAGTGTATACGAATTCTGCTGGTAAAAAAACCCACCTCATCTATGCAACACTTCCATGACAGTAAAACTGCCAACTCTTAATACTTACTACCTGACTTCTTTTTCCAAACATTTTAAATAAATAAGCTCATTCTTTTGGAAGGTAACTTTTTAAACTGGTGCGTGGCTTAGATTCCATCTGAAATTATATTATGCATGTAGAAATTTTAATATCTGCTTCTGGATGATTCTAGAAGTACATTTAAGATGTAAAGTTGGTCACAGAACAAAAATTCCTGAATATATCTTGAAAAAAACAATATAATAAATGGTTAAAGAGGCAGTTCTAGAAAGTATAAAGTGTTTTTCCAGATGGAAAATGCTTTGCACTGGAATTTAAAATGCTGTGGATTAATTTTGTGCACTACAATGGATTGCTTAATTTATTTAACAAATTTTTTTCTTTTTGGTAATGATTGCCCAACATTATTGAAATGTTTAGCTTGCTCTTTAAGACTGTCTCAGTGTAGTCTGCCTTGGTTTAATGAAATGTTTGCCATGCATCTAAACGAAAGACACATGCAAAATGAAATTAATTTGCACTGCCTGTCTGAAAGTGTTTTTAAAACTTGCGTTGTACAAATATGCAGTATGAGACTATACTTCTGGCAGCTTGAACATTGTTAGAGTTACAGTGCCTATAAAACTGCATTGAACTTAAACCATAAATGTTACCAATATTCTGTTGGTTATTTCACATTTTTAGAGGGATTATGCCATATTTTGGAGCCATGTAATGCCATGACGTACAAATGCTTAGACAGTAATGAATTCTTACACAAGTCATAGCATCAGCTTTGTCACTGTGTTGTGATTTCAATACAGTTTAGATGTATATTAACAATAGAAAACTCAGAAAAATCATATCCATTATCAGTATCATCATTGTAAAGTCCTCATGTACAATATAAATGACTTCTCAGCTCTTAAAGCAATTTGAAATTAAAGTGAAAATCAATGAAGAGCTCATCAGAAAAAGACTTTTAATGCATTATGCACGTGCACGCACAGAGTCAAGTATATTGGCACATAAAGCAATTAAATATGTAATAGGGCAGAAGCATATACACTCAACAGGAAATATAATGCACATTTTTGAAAACTGGCTGTAATGAAGATGCTGCAAAAGGCATAAAAGTGAAACCAAATGATTATGTGTAGAATATATTGGATAGGAATCCACCCAGTATTGCAGGCTGGTTGCAATTATCTTTTCTGATGACAATGAGATTAGTCAGTGAGCTCTGTAGCACTGGGTAATCTCTCAAATAGTTGTATTCTCTGCTCACCTTCAACAAATAAACAAATTTTGATTCTCCGAATGATAATCTAAATCTCCCCTCTTTTAGTTTAAAGCTATTCCCCATTGTCCTGTCATTATCTGATTGAGCAAAAAGTCACTCTCCATCTTTTTTATAAGTCCTCTCTAAGTACTGAAAAGCCACAGTGAGGTCACCCTGGAGCCTCAGCTGTCTCAGCCTTTCTTTGTAGGAGAGTTGCTCCAGCCCTCTGATCATCTTTTTGGCCCTCCTCTGGACCTGTTCTAAGAGATCGACATCATTCTTGTGCTGTGGGCTCCAAACCTGGATGCAGTACTCCAAGTCGCCCTCACAAGGGCAGAGTAGGGGGGACAGTCACCTCCCTCAACCTGTTGGCCATTCCTCTTTTGAAGAGTGATCCAATAGAAGGAAGGGAAGCCATCCAAAGACCTGTACAGGCTGGAGAAGTGGGCCCACATGAACCTAATAAGGGTCAACAAGTATAAATGCAAGGTGCTGCACCTGGGTTGGGGCAATCCCAGACAGATTTACAGACTGGGAGAAGAACTCATGGAGAGCAGCCCTGCAGAGAAGGACTTAGGGGTTCTGGTGGACAAAAAGCTTGACATGAGCCAGCAGTGCGCGCTTGCAGCCCAGCAGGCCAACTGCGTCCTGGGCTGCATCAACGGAAGCGTGGGCAGCAGGGCGAGGGAGGGGATTGCACCCCTCTGCTCTGCTCCTGGAGGCCTCATTTGGAGTGCTGTATCCTGGCCTGGTGCTCCCAGCACAAGAAGGATATGGGTCTGTAAGGACGGGTCCGGAGGAGGGCCATGATGCTGATCAAGAGGGCTGGAGCACCTCTCCTGTGAAGAAAGGCTGGGACAGCTGAGGCTGTTCAGCCTGAAGAAGAGAAGGCTCTGGAGTGTTTTTATTGCAGCTTTTCAATATTTAAATTGGGGTTATAAAAAAGATGGAGAGCAACTTTTTGCTTGGTCAAATAATGACAGGACAAGGGGGATTGGTTTTAAACTAAAAGAAGGGAGATTTAGATTAGAGGTTAGGAGGAAATTCTTCCTTCAGAGGGTGTTGAGGCATTGGGCCAGGTGGCCCAGAGAAGCTGTGGATGCCCTGTTCCTGGAGGTGTTCAAGGCCAGGTTGGACGAGGCCATGGGCAACCTGATCTAGTGGGTAGCATCCCTGGCCATGGCATCTAGTTGGAACTAGATAATCTTTAAGGTCCATTCCAACCTGAGCCATTCTACAATTCTATGATTTAAAACGGTGAAGGAAACAATAATGGAGATATGTAAATGAAAACTCTACTCCTGAATTGTTCTTTACAATAGAAGAACACACTGTGTGTATATACACCTATATATATACACCTATATATATACACCTATATATTTATACAGAAGAAATGCATATTTAATCAGATGTGACAACTTGGTCAGAAAACAAACAAACAAAAAAACCACCTAAATATATTTCCTTTCTCCATAACAGTTATCTCTGTAGAAGCAAGATGCCATGATGCTGATCTTAAGAAGGGCAGAGGGAAGGAAGGTAAGCTTGTAATAGTTTTCCCAGGACTTTTCATGTTTCTCTTATCTCTTACCATAAACAACGGCTGTTTACCTTCTTCCCTTGCCTGCTTTTCAACTCAACAATATAGTTTAATTTCTTAATTAAAACAATGAATGCACCTGTTTTCTCATATACCGCTTTTTATTTCCTTTAATAAAGGGAGGCTGTAGTTTTTCTTCAAGGACAGCTGAGTACCTTGCAGTGTTCAGAGTTACATTATCCTTTTTCCTGCTAATTCTTTCAGATTCTTCCTGTTAAATACTAAATAAAATCTTCCAGTTTTTGTTTTATTTTATATTTCCACAAGATGTCAGCAGCAGCATATTATTCTAAATACCAGTGTTAGGTCATGCAGTGTACCTTCCTGAGCAGAGACAACCTTAAGGCCATGCTGCATTATTCAGCAATTACACAGATGAAAATTGTTTGTGGCCTTCAGGGAAGTTCTATCTGCTGATCAGAATTTGGATTCTGGTTACTGACTGAGATACAGTCATCCTTCAAATGCAGTAGTGGACATAAACACATCTTATCTGTACTACTCCATGTTTCTGCAGAAGCTGAAATTGAAAAATTACTAAAAAGAAAAGGTTTTGATCTGCCCTAATCATAAGCTATTTATGTCACCATCTCTGTATATAGTCTCATTAATTAATATTTGATTATTATTCAAGTCAGTAACAGAGTGGCAGCAACAATGGCAGCAAAATCAACCCTTAAGTGGGTTCTCAGACATAAAAGATTGATCTCCCTGGCCTTTGACCCTTGTGAAAAATATCTATTTTTTGTCAAGTTAAGCTAGTGTAGTTTAGTGCAGAGGAGACACTAAATCAAAAAGGGAAAAAGTCCTCACACATGACCTCTAATTTCATTTTAGCACTTATTTAATTCAAGCTAAATGGTTTTGATGGATTTATAATTATTTTTCAGCAACACCCACAATATGATAGGCCCTTTTCAAATACTGAAGAAGCAAAACTCAGAATTTCTAAAGAAGAAATGATCAATTGATATGAAAGAACTCTTGTCCTAGCAAGGCCAAGAAATAATCACAGAATCACAGAATCGTCTAGGTTGGAAGAGACCTCCAAGATCATCTAGTCCAGCCTCTGCCCTAACACTAACAAGTCCTCCACTAAAGCATATCACTAAGGGCTACATCTAAACGTCTTTTAAAGACCTCCAGGGATGGCGACTCAACCACCTCCCTGGGCAGCCCATTCCAATGCCTAACAACCCTTTCGGTAAAGAAGTTCTTCCTAATATCCAACCTAAACCTCCCTTGGTGCAACTTTAGCCCATTCCCCCTCGTCCTGTCACCAGGCACATGGGAGAATAGACCAACCCCCACCTCTCTACAGCCTCCTTTAAGGTACCTATAGAGAGCGATGAGGTCTCCCCTGAGCCTCCTCTTCTCCAGGCTAAACAACCCCAGCTCCCTCAGCCGGTCCTCGTAAGACTTGTTCTCCAGACCCCTCACCAGTTTCGTTGCCCTTCTCTGGACTCTCTCGAGCACCTCCATGTCCTTCTTGTAGCGAGGGGCCCAAAACTGAACACAGTACTCAAGGTGTGGCCTCACCAGAGCCGAGTACAGGGGGACAATCACCTCCTTAGACCTGCTGGCCACACTGCTTCTTATACAAGCCAGGATGCTGTTGGCCTTCTTGGCCACCTGAGCACACTGCTGGCTCATATTCAGCCGACTATCAACCAGTACTCCCAGGTCCTTCTCCGCCAGGCAGCTTTCCAGCCACTCATCTCCCAGCCTGTAGCGCTGCTTGGGGTTGTTGCGCCCAGGTGCAGGACCCGGCACTTGGCCTTGTTGAACTTCATGCAGTTGACCTCAGCCCATCGGTCCAGCCTATCCAGATCTTCCTGCAGAGCCTTCTTTCCCTCGAGCAGATCGACACACACACCTAACTTGGTGTCATCTGCAAACTTACTGAGGGTGCACTCGATCCCCTCATCCAGGTCATCGATATTAAAGAGGACCGGCCCCAGCACTGAGCCCTGGGGGACTCCACTAGTAACCGGCCTCCAACTGGATTTGGCTCCATTCACCAAATAAGTCATTCTATGTCAAAGTCAGATTGCAAAAATGCATCCAAAGTAGGAAGAGTAATGTGGATTACTTGCTTATCATGTCAGTCTTTTGGTCCAACTGAGAAAATATAATTTTGAGAGTTTAAAATATAATTTTGCATAATTATAATTTCTTTCTTTTGTCTCCGTAGCCAGGAGGCACAACTGATATTTAAAGTACCTTTTCAAAATCTCAGTATAAAATATGCAAGACATTAATTACTTCAACTGAAACTCTAAAACTGAAACTCTGTTGCTCTGAAAGGCAGCAAATGTACTTCTCAATTTCACCTTTCAAAGGAAAGTCATACTTTATTTTTAATTTACACACCAAGTATTTAAACAACTGTGCTCCTGTAAAAATGCAACGTATTGTGTAAGGAAACAAAATATATTTGTTCAGCTAGCTTAATCGGTTGACTTCCTTTTCCTCTCAATAAAATATTGGAAAAATCAGAGCAGTGAGTCTAGAAAAGAGAAGGCTGAAGGAAGAAAAGCATTTATCTGTGATCAGTTACATGAAAGACACTAAAAGAGAGGAGGGTCACATCCTTTTCTACCTTTCTGTTGTCAATCAAACAAAGAGGAGGTTTGAATTCAACGAACAACAACGAATGTAGGAAAAAAATGTAGATTTAAAGTTTAACAGCAGATTACATTACATTCCAGAGCACATAGTTGAGAAATCTTGAGGTTTTCAAGAGCTTATCCATCTGTTAACATTAACTGAGGTAGATGAATGAACACTTCTATTTTAACATGTTTCAGCAAGGAAGTAGTGACATGAATGCTGAAGCCTCCAGTGAAAGGCAGGTTTTATGTGGAACTGAGTATCTCAGTGTAAATCCCATGGTGCCATAGCATGGCAGATTTTTATTCCACATAGCTGAAATAATTTAGCTCAACCACGTCTGGATTCTTCAAAATCAAACTGCAGTGCCTTGTCTCTGTGAGGACTGATCTGACTTCCCATAGCACTGTACCTTGCCTGCAGTAAAAGGGTGGCTGGGGTCTTCGGAAAAACAGGGAGCCAATGCATCTGCTTTGGCTTTTCCCACATAAAGTCCTGTTCTTCTTCAAGTACTGCTCCTCTTGGAAACTCTGCTTGTTGTGGCAGAATGGAGGTAGTCATGTTGTTAGTGTTGCTTTCAGATTAGTGAGCTATATTATTTTAAGGTGGTACCCAGATATTAATAATCAATATCATTAATAAAATATCCAGAAAGATAATGGACTGTATGTACCTCTTCAGTTCTTTTCTCAGGAAACTATAACTCTTACTTTGCTTTCTGTTTTATTTGTAATGATAGTCAATAATACTAGCAATTTTTAAAATTACGGTCATTTACTGGTGAGGAAAATTATAATAAATTGTAATGTAATTAAG
Organism: Cygnus olor; assembly: GCF_009769625.2. Classification (NCBI taxonomy): domain Eukaryota; kingdom Metazoa; phylum Chordata; class Aves; order Anseriformes; family Anatidae; genus Cygnus; species Cygnus olor. The sequence continues at coordinate 76,517,883 of NC_049198.1, read as the reverse complement.
AATTTGGCTATCAGTATATATAGATTATCAGCAATGGAAATATTTGTCTTCTGCTCGTAAGTACATAAGTCTTCTTTCTTCATGAATTCCCAGTACATTACTGGTGTATGGAGTACTGACGATCATGTAACATATTTTTTTCTCCTTTCTGATAAATTTTTACAAATTTGGTATATTTTCCAGTGGAATACAGGAATTGCTGCATTTTGTATCCTAGCATAGCATAAACTTAAATTAGGCAAAAGATCTACCCTGAAAGTTAGTTCCTATCCAAAGAGAACAACAATGTGTTTTGCCAGGTGAGGAGTTTGGAAAGTAGTGTAAAAAGAACAGAGGAAAAAGAACTATCAGTTCTTCAGATTTCATTGTAGTACTTGCCAGCTGCTGGAAAAGCACACTTGTTGCTGCGTGCAAGCCTCATCTCAGGTACAGTCTAATCTAATTTCTTTGATGAAAGTGCCTGTCACGACCGATTATTGTTGTGGAGTGCAAAGGAACTCATGGTCACAGAAGGACAGCTAAGACCGGTTCTGGAAAGACCTGGAAAGCAATAACTTACTCAGGAACCTGAATTTCACCTGAAATTATTCAGCTATTGCAGTGAGTAATTACAAATTATCTAGACACTATTTAAAACATTCAGCCGTATATTGCATCATAGAGGGGTACTGTGGAGTGTAGACTGTTTTCCCATGTGAGTTGTTTTTTTCCTTTTTTTTTTTTTTTTCTCCTGCCAAGTTGGATCACTCATGAGCACATAATACATTTATATTTTCTGTTTGTTTCCTCTCAACTTCTTAAAAATGGAAGAGGTAAGTTTTGGGAAAGCAGGGATTCACAGATGCATAGAATCAATTAGGTTGGAAAAGACCTCCAAGATCATCAAGTCCAACCTTTAACCTAACACTGCCAAGTCCACCACTAAACTGTGTCACTTAAGCTCTACATCTACACATTTTTTTGAAGACCTCCAGGGATGGTGACTCGAACACTTCCCTGGGCAGCCTGTTCCAATACTTCACAACCCTTTCAGTGAAGACATTTTTCCTAATATCCAACCTAAACCTCCCGTGGCACAACTTAGGTCCATTTCCTCTTGTCTTATCACTTGGTGCTTGGGAGAAGAGAGCGATCCCCACCTTGCTATAACCTCCTTTAAGGTAATTGTAGAACACGATAAGGTCTCCCAAGCCTTCTTTTCTCCACACTATACAACCCCCGCTCCCTCGGCCACTCTTCATAAAACTTGTTCTCTAGAGCCTTCACCAGCTTCCTTGCACTTCTTTGGACATGAGTCCCTGCTACGCTTAGGAGAAAAACACATCAATGGTGCAAATGATTTAGGAACATGTTTGGGTAACTTTCTCTTATCAACTGGATATTTTTCATTACCAGTTTTATTTGAAGGTTAGAGATTAACAACAAACTCTGTAAAAGCTCAAGATGGTCCAGGTTATTGGATGAGAGAAAATCTATGATGCAATGAGAATAATGATTTTTTCCTCTCTATTTTTCCTATTAATTGTGTCTAGAAATATGTTTGCATTTGACATACTTTAATATGAGTTTATTTAGAATACATATGCCTGCCTACTGACAAAAAGCATCTTTGAAGAAATCTTAAGAAGAAAAAAAAGAGCAAAAGGTTAACAGGAAAGCTTGTGGAAGAATCTGCTCCAATATTTTTGAGCAATCTTTATTACCACAGATTTGAAACTACCTTACAGGTAACCAGATACAAGTTTGTTACTGTGAAAGAGGGAGAGAGAGCCATCACTCAAGCCATCCTGCTGGTTATGCAGCCCAACTCTGGGAGAAGATCTGGATGTGCACTAGTTACCATCTGCATGGGAGAAAAAGCCAGGCAGAAGGTATAAAATATTTGAACAGTTGATGTCTCTGGTTGGTTAGGAGAACGGGAGTTGCAATATAGTCCAATTTTATATGTAAAGATATAGCCTTTCTGAACCCAGTTAATAATCTCTCTTACTGTCAGTTCAGCAGTGTGTGTTTGGGGTGTGTGTGTGTTTGGGGTGTATGTGTGTGTGTATACACTCTGCTCACAGAGGCCACCTGTGCAACCCCCCACTACCAAAACCTTGCCATGTAAAACAAATACACTGTGTGAACAACATGTGGTTCAAGTAGACCAAGTGCAAGGTCCTGCATCTGGGTTGGTGCAACCCCAAATATGAGTACAGGTGTGGAGTTGGGTGGACTGAGAGCAACCCTGAGGAGGAGGACTTGGGTGTACTGCTAGCTGAAAAATTGAACATGAGCCGGCAATGTGTGCTTGCAGCCCAGAAAGCCACCCGTACCCTGGGCTGCACCAACAGCAGCGTGGGCAGCAGGGTGAGGGAGGGGATTGTCCCCCTCTGCTCTGCTCTTGTGAGACCCCACCTGGAGCCCTGCGCTCAGCTCTGAGGCCCCCAGCACAAGGAGGACAGGGACCTGTTAGAACAAGTCCAAAGGAGGGCCACAAAGATGGTGAAGGGTCTGGAGCACCTCTCCTATGAAGACAGGTTGAGAGGGTTGAGATAGGCCCAGAGAGGAGAAGTTTCAAAGGAGACCTTGTTGCGACTTTTCAGTATATAAAAGGGTATTGTTATAAGAGCGATGGAGAAAGACTTTTTTACCAGAGTCTTCAGTGACAGGACAAGGGGCAACAGTTTTAAATGGAAAGAGGGTAGATTTAGATTGGATATAAAAATGAAACTTTTCACAATGAGGGTGGCTAAACACTCTAACAAGTTGCCCAGAGAAATTGTGGATGGCTCGTCACTGGAAGTGTTCAAAGAAAGTTTGGATGAGGCTTCAAGCAACCTGATCTAGTGAAAGGTTATCTTTGCCCAACTCAAACCATTCCATGATTTTGTGACACTATTCTATGAAGTTTCCACATATTGTAAGTTATCAGGTTAGTTAGTGACCTGAGTCCTACCAGATCATGAAGATTGATTTGATGACTGTAGTTGACTTGCCATCAGGTAGCATAAACACCAGGAGAGCAAAAAGGATAATGAACAATGACATTCCTGAACTGGAGCAGACAGTGTTTATTGTATGTGTGTTTGCTTATTTTTGTATAAGAAGGCACATACAGTCCACCTGGGGTAAACACGAAAGCCAAAATAAAAACAAAAACAAACAAAAATCCCAACTTGTTTCAGCCACAAGCTGTGAAGACACAAATGTCAAATCTGTTAAAATGCATGCACATATGTAAAACACCTCTTAACCCTGTGCAAATATACAGCAGCATACAGAAGCTTTATGTGAACACAGAGAGGTCTCCTTCAAGAGTGGGAAACAGTCTCTCCAGTGTATGGCCCTGCAGTGATCCAAAAATCACTTTGCCCTAGCTCTCATTTCATCACATTTCTGAATGTTACACACCATCTTTATCCATTTCAGCTAGATCTGACGAGGATCTTGGAGAGCAATGTTTATTTTAATTAGGTCTTCACATAACTGTGCCACATCAGTAGGTTGTAAAATGAGGAATGTATTTTTCTGTGAGCAGCGAACAACCTGGTTAAAGGTTGGAAGACTGGAAAATAGTCTCAGCCATATGATGAAGAGGAAAGAGCTTGTTTCTTTTGTTTACCATGTAATTCTTCATAAAAATCTGTTACCTTGTATTATTTCTTAGCTGTGTATAGTATTTCTAGGTATTTATGAAAGTTGTCTGATGGTGACACAATGTCCTCTGCTCAGGCCCTGCTCTATCTGCATGAGTTTGGGCATAGCTTTGCAAACCTGGACAACTGCCTCATGAATGAAGTTTTGAGTGCTACTCAGCTGTCTTGTTTGAAGCTGAATAACCACTTTCATGGAAGTTTTCCCAGTGGATTTAAAGACTGATTTCTTGAGTCTTTCACTTGTGCATACTGTAATAAGACTAGGATGTAATAATATATATTATGTTTTCAGAAGAATCTTAGTTTCTTGCTCAAATATAGACTGTCAGAATAAAATACTGTGCGGAACCTATAATAAACTTGGTTAGCGTTTTCCTGCTCTTCTTCTAAATCTCTCTGCTGAAGTGGGTTTTATTGATTTCATTTTTGTTATATCTAATTTAATTTAAAACCAGGCTGTTTTTTTTTTTATTAACTAGAAGTGTCTATACCTACATGCACTCCTTTCACTTCACTTAAAACCTTAAAAAGGGAAAAATCTAGCTGAAGGTGAGCATTGTTCTAATAATTATCTACTGCATAACTACATCTATGTGTTAGATAAGACATTCTTTGTCACTTTTAAATATTTAACTTTCTTAGCAGTGGTATACAAGGTATGGCAAAACTACCTTTATCATGAATGAAATATGTAAGGATTCATCTTTACCTATGCTTAATGCAGTTGTGTCTTCCTTGACTATAGAAACTAGATTAAAATCCAACACTAATATTGCTGGAGTTGCTGCAATTGCCTGTCCCACCTGAGCAGAGTCAGAGCCTGGGAAGGAGTTTTGGAGTAGCTATTTTAGTGATGTGGTCTAATAAAGAGTAGTTCTGCTCTCTGACTCATTCCCTGTAGGTTATTGTAACAATGTACAATACGTATTTTTTAAAAGATGTCATATATGAACATTTTTCATTTCTGAGTTGATTCAGGACTTCTCTGTTATACTGGCAAACCTTAAAGAAAAGACTCTTTATTTCAGACACACACACACATAAGAATGGACCATTGCACAATGGAACTTTTGCAGAAACGACGTCGAATAATTCTCCAGCTAAATTAGGAAGCTAGGGGGCATTAGGCACTTTTTGTTTCTGGCAATAGATCAATGGCAGGACTTTATGACTGTAACTGTAACTCATGGAAAATGCACTGTTTCAGCAATATCTCTTACGAATATAGCTGTTTACTGTTATGCACCTTACCTACATTCAAGATATGTAGTTTTGAGGAAGAAAGAGGGTTTAAAGTAAAATAATTTCTTCTCCACCACTATAACAACTTTTTTTCTCCAGCTTTTATTTTGCCTGAGTAAGTGTATTTTAAATGTCTTAATCTGACAGCTAAAATCATCATAGAGTTCTGCAAGGCTGGGTTCCAAATCTGATATGCTGTATTTATTGTATTTCCTGCAACAGTGAGTATATTTGCTTGGTTTTTTTTTTTTTTGGTTGTTGTTTGTTTATTTTCCTCCTCTCTAGTAGCATAATGTATAGAGTATACATAGTAATAATAACAATATAATATAAATACACTGAGAGTGAAAAAGTGACTGAAACTGATGAGACCCATGGTACTGCTTCCATGAGCCATGAAAGTATCAATATTACTTTCTTGTGATTTTTTTTTTCCTCCTTTTTTTTTTTTTTAATGTTAGAAGGTAGAACCTCTCCTGCTTCACACATGGATGTCTTTTCTCCCATGGCTGTGCTCACTTAACTCCCATTATCATTAATGGGAGTTACAAACACATTTTGAGGAGAAAATAGATCCCTTATTGGTCACCAATAACATTTGTTTTAAAGCTACCAGGTATGCTTTGTGACCCACCCCCCCCAATCATTTTTATTTTTCTGCCGTGCACTAACAAGCAGGCTGTCAAAACCAGAAAGAAGCTCATGGACATTACCTTGCATCTGAAATTCAATAGTGAAAAGGAACCAGGTATTAACTAGGGAACAGACCTACCATTGACTTGGAAATCAAACTGAGCTATTTTGCTTTTCAGATGGATTGGTCTGTAATGCGAGCTGCTTAAAAACAGGTGTGGAAAGATATATTTTATCCTCTCATTAAGATGAAACAGATAACTTTGGAGTATAATCCCTTCTCAGAGGGTTAGAGACATTTAGTCACAGACCATTTCACTGGCATAAAATCCCTGCAGTAAAAATCTCAAAATAATTCGTTGGTCCTCTCTCTTACTAAGCTTCAATAATAAAAGTGCTCTTTACCACTCATCATCATGACAAATGTTGGCAAAAATCACTGAAAAAAAAATGGGAAGAATTTTGGTGTTTGAAATTCTAACGAGTTGAAGATATCATAATAAATGGTTGGTTTAATAATTGGATTTCTCAAATATATGACTACTAGGTACTCCAAACACAGAAATTGACAGCATTAACCAAACCCAAAACTCAGTTAACTGTGTAGCTCTAATAGTCCCATCCTAGCATGATTTTAATGGAATTGAAGTCACTGAACAGCATAAATAGTCAAATTTCTCTTCTCTTCTGCAGCATCTACCTACACCTCTAGTGGAGAAAGCATTTAATGCAATATAAATATATTCACAAAACCATGCAAAGATTGCAGGAATTAATTGTAAAAAACAAAAACAAAACTATGTAATTTTTATACTTATAACCTTGAATAGACAGTCTGTTGTATCTCAGTGTCTATTTTCAATTACATGTACACTTCAATTCCCCAAGGCCAGCTTCAGAAATATATATATTTATCTAATTCCCATTGAAAAATACCTCACTGGGTCAAAGCCTTGAGTGGCGTTGAAAATTTTTTCATAATCTCTGCACAGCTGTGTGAAATCAGTTTCATGTGAAGTTATATGGTCACAGAAAATCTGTGTTTTTATATACCTTTTATCAGCCCCATCCGCTCCGCGTGGGACCACTAGATGCCACTGTGCCCTAAGGAAGAAACTGAACCTCGGCGTCGCAGCCTGCTTTAAATCCAAAGCATAAAACAGTTTTAGGAAGCCTGTGTTGACTCGAACGCCGCAATTGCTGTAAGTGTTTTTGTGACCAGACGCAGCCAGACTGCTGATAAAGATGGTTCTGTTTAGCTCAAGCGGGTTAAAACGCTTGGAGGAGCCCAGCTGTTTGCAGAGCTGGTGCTAAATGCTGGTGGCATTTCCAGAGTCTTCCCTGCATGGCTAGAGCATCTCCGGCTGTGTTTCTGCTCCCTGTAAGATGGACGTTGCTGATTTCTCCTACTTTCTTCCTTGCAAAGAGTGGGCAACATGCTTATTGCTCCTGCTGTGGTCTGTTGCAATGTTGTGATATCTCGCCACATAAGGGACACGGCAGGAGTTCAGGGGCCACAGGGCTGTGAAGCAGCTGGCCTCCTTGCAGCATAAAATCAATTTATTGGAAATGACTGGTTTTCTGGAGGGGTTAAAACTGAGTGAAAGTACCAGGAAAATTATAGTTCTTATGACATAGGCCCAACAGTACAAATGCACTTTCGGCAATGGGTTGGTTTAAATGCTGAAATTCTAATTTCCTGGAATGATATATAATTATGAGAAACTGAATGCTTAGAAGGAAAAAAAAACAATCTTCTTGCATTTCCAAGAGGATGATCTGGATAATCTCATGGTGTGTTTGTGGTCCTAGCTGCTTCACTAATGGTTGTATTGGGAAAAGAAAAGCATCTCAGAGTAAAATAGCTCAGAATATTGACTCTATTTTCAAGACCATGCAATGTTAGACAAGAGAGAACACAGCACAGACGGCAATGTCTTTTTTTTTTTTCTTTTAGCCTTAAATTTTTCTTATTTTTCATTTTATTGATGACCTGGACCTATAGGAGAAAATACTCTGCCCAGCAGCACAGAACAGGCAGAATTTTGTCTCAGTAGGCATCTAATGATTTACCTGGACAAAGAGCCTTGATACCCTTCAAATTTACTAGCATTTTAGTGAGCCCTATAGACACAATATTACCTGCCCACCAATATCTGTATTGTCAAATCCTTTGCCAGGTTCAATTAAAAAAAAAAAAAAAAACTATTAAAAAAATTCAGCCACTCCCATAGTTTGAATAGCTGTATTTTTTTTTTTTTCTAGAAATAGAAGATTAAGTATTTGAGCTGGGAGGTCTAAATGAGAAGCAACATTTTCCCTATAGTGAGGTAAAACCATCTATTCCCACGCTGAATATTTTGTTTACAGTGAAGATTTTCTCCTGAAACCACAGAAAGCTATATAATTATTCCTGCCAAAAATGCCCAAAAGAACATAAATAATAAATGATTAATTGATTGTTGTTGTGCAGAAGGTTTCAAAAAAAAGGAAAAAAAAGGAAAATGAAAAGAAAAAAGGAAAGGGAAAGGGAAAGGGAAAGGGAAAGGGAAAGGGAAAGGGAAAGGGAAAGGGAAAGGGAAAGGGAAAGGGAAAGGGAAAGGGAAAGGGAAAGGGAAAGGGAAAAGGGAAAGGGAACAATAGAAAGAACAAGAGAAAGAACAAGAAGAAAAAGTGAAAAGGAAAAGGAAAAGGAAAAGGAAAAGGAAAAGGAAAAGGAAAAGAAGAAAAAGAAAAGATCTGTGTTACAACATTTTTTTAATAATTTTTTATAAGTACTGTATTCATTTAATAGCTGCTGATTACAGAGTTGATTTATTTACTGTCCAAGTTTATTTATTTGCTCACGAGGTTGTTTTATGTAACCCCTCTCCCACTGTTTATCACATCTGATGGCTGGCTTAGGGTTGCTTTTGGTTTACTCAGTTTGTATGTTATGTACATAACTGTTTCTTATGTTACACCAGCTGGGAGCTTCATCTGGTATTTGTACTGAGCATTGCTCTCATCTTCATACTTCAGAAGCTAATCTCTGGAGGACACCTTCCCCTTCTTCTTCCCCTTCTCTTTCACCTTTCCCTTTCCCTTCCTCTTCTCCAGACCAGTTGCAATAACACTTGAGAATTCTGAAAATCCTTGGGATGCTCAAACTGGTGGATTCCTGTTGGTATGTCTCCTGAATGTGTTTCAGGTTAAACTATTTAGGAATGCCACACAGAGATTTGTCCCCTAGCATGATAGTTATGAGTGGCAGCATGTATGGGATAGTATGGTCAAGTGCCTAGGACAGTGGGCACCTCCAGTATTTTGGAACTACTCTCTCTCTCTCTTTTTCTTTCCCTTTTCTTTCCTGTTAAAATGTCAATCTCAATCCACAAGTTCTATTATATTTTTTTCCCGATTATCTCCCCCATCCCACTAATGGTGTTCCCCCCAGCCCTCTGTGTGGTGCTGAGCTGCCTGCGGGTTAAACCACATCAGTGAGACGTTGCTCTGTCAGCAGTGGTGGCAGAAAAAGTTGGAAGAGGATCTCGGTGTATGGCCCCGTGTTGCCCTTCTACTGATGGTCTGTGAACACAACTCCGTGAATATGAACAAGCACCTGCTCATTTAAATAAAAGCGAGAAGATTTGTTACATTAGACCACGTTATGAACTATGTGGTATTTAACCTTCGTAAAGGTTAAATGCAAGGTAAAGGTGGCTGCAGTCTGCTCCATTAAATGCAAATTATGGGTAGCTTTTCTCAAACTTTGTTTTGTACCAGTCTGGCAGTGAGTAAATATCTATTTACAGTTTGCAAGATGAGGTGCTACTGGAATGAAATTTAGCTGGAATGATATGCACAAGATCATTCTGGTCTGTTAGATGCATGACAAAATTTTTACATGTTATTTCTTTCCTACTTTTGGATGCACGGGTGAATGACGTGCAGTAAATATTAAGTCTATCCTGTCCAGACACAGATTTGGAAGCAGGCTGAGAAGGACTATACCTCTTCTTTTCCTCCTCTGTTATAACTACTGCTTGTGACTGCATTGGCTCCACATCCGCACCTTTCTTCTCACACTTGTGTCAGTGCTACAGATATCCCTGAGCTCTGAATCTTTTATTTTTTGGCCAGGACACTTGATACAGCAGGTTGAATATGTAATACATCTTGAAATAACACCTCCTTAATGCAATGCAGAATGCCAGAAAAAAAAATTTGTGTTATTAAAACATCTTTCAATTTCAGAGAAATTTTCTCAGAGGTGGGTGTATTTCTCCTGTGTCTGGCTGCAGGAACATTTTGATGTAGGCTTCTGTGATCCGTTTATCACATCAGATTCATGCTGAACTGAATATAAATGATATACTCACATGATTTTTTTTCTTCTTTTTTTCCAAGTATTCTGAGTCTGAACAACCTATATGACAAGGAAATCAGCAAAGACCTGAAGTGCTGAGATTCCTCTATCACAAGCCAGAGGTAGGTTAGGACTGGATTTCACCAGTGTTATGCAGTTGGTATGCTGGCTCTCCACCCCCATCACCAAAGAGGATGAAAAATATTAGAGGTCTGAAGGAAGGAAAGAAGCAGACACTAGCAGGTAGGAAAACAGCCTAGAAGGCCTAAACACAGCCTAGAAGCAAAAAACACTGCCACACACATTTCTCCTGTCCTTTGCTTGGTTCTCTATCAACTTGTAGGTAAGTGGTTCTGCCATTAAGACATTGTGATTAAAGCAAAACATACGGCACTGGCTCTATTCATCCACAAACTATTCACCCTGTTCCTGGCTGTTACAGAGACAGTAAGCCAAAAAGAATATTTTTATTCCCCCATTAAGTTAAAGATTTAAACAGCATCTCTGCTGTCAGTGCATTATGATGAAAAATCAAATGCCTTTCTAAGATTTACATGCCCAGTTTATTCCAGACACATAAGGTATGCAATAGAAATAACACGCACAGAAGCGTTCTACTTCTCATTATGCTTTTATTTCACAATGTCTAACATAATTGTAAAGTCTGTTGAGTTTCTGGAAATATTATCACAAATTTTAAGTGATCCTTGGAAAGAAATTCTTTTGCTGTTTGAACAGAAAATACGAAGAGTTGCTGTGTAGCATTTCAGAATTTATCTGAGCTGTAGCTAGGATATTGAACCACCCCAAAGTCTCAGCCTCCCTAAATACAAAGGAGAGAGCTCCACAATGCATGATGTTCTTTATGAGGTGCCCACAGGCATACCTGGTAAGGCAGCCAGCCAAGGTAACAGAAGCGTTTCTGTAATACGCAGACAATATCCACCAATATGTGGTAGATTAATTTCAAAGAACTTTGGGGGATATTTTAACTGGGTTCGTATATTGAGGGATTTGTGTGTGTGTGTGCTTGTGTCCAATGGTGTTTTGTAGATTGTCTGATAACTTTTTTTTCTGCAGATCTTAATCTGCAGATATTAATCTAATAAATTGATCTGTTAATTAATACTTTTATTCCAAACACTGAAAACTGTAATACAAAATCCAGGGGCAAAATTCAAGGTGGTGAGAACTGACTCACATCATTCTGACCAAGAGGACCTTCAGCATCTAAACTGTGCATCACCTGGACTTCACTACAAGTCTCTCTGCTTGTATAGGAAGTAGGAGGGGAGTAAGAAGTGTGTGTTTTTGAGGCTTCTGATTTAGACTTAGCTATCAAAATCCTTAAATATGTTCACTGATTCTATTTGAAAAACATTTACAGAAGGTACGATAATCCGTATCTTGAAAAGAAATTAAATTTATCATGGGATTTTGTTTATAAGTACAGTCACTGATTGCACAGGATTGAAATCACCGTGATTAGGCATTCAAACATGCATTTATTTACTTTGGGTGTTGCAGTTGCAATAACTTAACTTACAGTGTTACAGAATAAGCAAGTAGCATAGACATATTGATACAAATATAGATGTGGGTATAGATACAGATAATAAAAGTAAGTAAAATACATTTTGGCCACAGCAGATCAATATTTTTTTTGCTGTCTTAAAACAGAAGAACAATGGGGTCCTTTAATGTGGTTAAGAGGAAATCACCACTTTTTCACTTGGAATGCTGTGATAAAATGTCACAAGTCTAAAAACTTAATTCATAGAGGGCAGAATATTTATCTAAGATAAAATATTTATCAGAGATTAAGTGCCAGACTTGATTGTCCTGAGCTTGGTCCAATTGGGAAATCCCAGTATTTCCTGTTGGACATGTAGTTTAAATTCTTCACAAATGTCTTGCCAGCTTATTGAAGAAAGAAAATAGGAGGTGAGATTTACAGAGTCAAGACTATGCACGGGTATACAGGAACTAAAATATCCTACAGCTTACCCACTGTAGCAATTTAATTTGAAAAGTGCAGTTTTTAATAAAACAGAATAGCAGCTAGATTTATAGGTGCTGGGGAATGCTCTTAATCTTAAGATTTGAAAGATACTCAAAGTTCACGGGGACAATACCCTGCATTTTTTTCTCACGCAAAAGTGCAATTGATTTTAAATGAGCTCTTTGGCTGAGAAAATAACTTTTTAAGGCTTTATGTACAGCAATAAAGAAGAAATAGCTTTAGGCAGATCATATGGCAAGAGCAAACAAACAAACTGTATTGCAATACCAAAAATAAGTTTTAAAAGTAGCAGAGAAATGACATATAGTACATCAATTAATAACCACCTGTTACATGAAAACTTCATCAGAAATTTACATTAAAACAAGCAATCAAAGGAATCTGAGAATCTCAAGGGAAGAAGCAGGTTTCTGGTATTGTACATGTGCATGCACATTCTCCACAACAGCTAGCTGTCCCACATGGTGACACTCGATGTGATACATGGGGTGGTGACCTGGTGGCAACCACTTCTTCCTCTGCCATACTGTCACAACATGAGATTCATTAGAAGAATTCAATATGAGCTTTCATTAGAAGAACCAAGAGTTCTTCATTTTGAGTAAAAGCCAGAGGAAGACTTTGTCCTGGAGAGATCAGGGAAATGTGAAGGTGAGAGATTTTGTTGTAACAAGCTTTGGGTTCCATCACTAGTTCAGTCACAGACCTGGTGAAGGAAAGCAACTTTTTGTCTCTTTCTTAATTTCTGCTTGAAAAAAAAAACATGATATTTCCTGCAAAGAGATGAGGAAGATTTCATTCTGTGGTAGATTAACAAATCTTCTGAGGCTTTTAGAGGGAAAAATTATATTTGAAAATGTTGTTTACTTTCAAGTCTTTTGGTGTTTACAGGTGGAGTTTCAGAGGCAGAGGCATCTAAATTAGTCTAAATTAGGTAACGAAGGACCAGAAGGAATGAAAGAGAAGAAAGGATAAGTGTTTATGTAGATTGGCATAGGAAATAGATGAATTGTTACTAGGTCATATATTGGAAAAAAAAAAAAAAAGAAAAAGAAAAAGGAAAAAGATTTCTAACAAGCATATAAATTAAAGTACTCCCTTTAGAAACATTCATAAATGACAACAACAAAAACCTTTAATAACTGTAAATCTTGCATGATTCATCTGGAAAAATTCTGTTCAATGTTTCTGCCTCCCTTTTTGCCCTTGAGTAATTGAACATTTTTAATTTTTATGTTTTAATTGAAAAGGCTTCTTTGAAAGTTTTTATTTTTTTTTAAGGTTTTTACTTCATTTCATTCCATTTTCCTCCTTCATGAATGTATATTCTGGCTTTGCTTCTGTTCCTTCCAAACTGTTGTCCTGGTTCCATATGATAAGGCTGGTATCAACCTAACAGTGTCTTCAAGAGCCTCCCAGGAGATTGTCAAAGCAGAGCTACACTGTGCAGATGGTGGGGTTTCCTGACTCCTCATAGAGTTGAAAGGATTGCCATTTATCCTTTCACCCTTTGATAGTCACTTCCTCATTTTATTTTGCTAATACATTAAAACTGAGGGAATTATCAGGAACTGTGCAGGAAAGGGCTGTATGATAATTTATTTTTATATAAATACACACACATACACTGCCTCCTTTGTTTTTAATGCCAGACTGATCCTATGAGCTCAAAGCATATCTGAAGTGCTTTCCAAACTCTACAAGCTGTCTTCTTTCTGAACAGCATGTTTCATATAATTAAGACACAAATGGTTTTGCTCCAAAGTTATTATGACTACTACGTACATCGTATTTGAATAAAACCCACAAAAGCAAAGACTGCAGAGTTCCCAGGCATAGACATATATGCATTTAACTGTTGAAGTCACCTTATTTTTCACAGAGCTGCTGGTCTATGGGGCATACCTGGTGGTCCACGTCCCTTGAACAAGCTTTCTGCACTTGCTTTCCTGTTCCTTATTCCTTTCAACCTAGAACACAAGAGAAAAAATAGCACAGGGAGCTGTGAGAAAGCTCTTACTGGATCTGGTTATACTCAGAGGTGTGAAATATCAAATAGATCTGATCCACTTGATCACATAGGAATTTTTTTGTTTTTCAGATTTATGTGTTTTGATAGGTGGACAAGAATGGTACAGGGCATGATTTGTCTAGTCTTTGGATGTGGAGGGAAAATGCCAGAGAGCAGAGAGAAACACAGACGAGTATCTTGTTGAAGCTGAGAGAACAAATAAATCAGCGCGAGGAAGTGTCTTTGGACTAGCCACCAAGCGTGGTGTTGCAGCAGCCTGGTGCGTTACCATCTGGGAGAGTTCAAACAGGCTGTAAATCCCAGGCCCTCCGGGCTGTGGGAAGCTGGCTTGGAGAATTACTTGTTTTGTTTCCTGGGAGGTAGAGCAGAGGCTGGCTAGCCAAGACTGTAAGCATTCCCTGCTGACCGATCAACATCAGATAGAAGAGTTTTCTTAACCTCTAGCCAAAGATAAGGCCAAAATGACAAAACTGTTCAGAAGAGAGAGAAAGAGTTTGCTGAAATAAATGAGAGAACTGACAGAAGAATTTCGTGCTAGCTACAGAGGACAACACCTACAGGCAAAGGAACAAAGATTTTTAACGTGATTGATGCTGGGATATGTTGGACACTGTAAGTCCTAAAGATAGCATTTTTAAAGGAACCTACGCTTTTGTGCCAAAGTGAAAAGGGCACACTCTGCAGCTCCACATAGGTTTCACAGCGCCTAAAAAAATATAGCATCTAGCCCAGCAGGGCAAAACCATAAAGGGGCTGGGCAAAAAGACAAACTGAATGCGTATTCTTAGGCAGTATGAATAATAATTCATACTAATTGTGTCTAAGGACTGAATAGGCAACACAGATCCATGCAAATGCATTCAGCTGGTGACTGCCCTGGGGTAGCCAGTAGCAGCCTTAACCACCAGCCTGTGACAGCCTGTGCATGGCATCCTTTTGAAGTTTGGCCACTGCCAATTCAGGAATGCGAGAGCCGTCAAACTAGGAAGAGTGGACATGAGTTAGGACATGAGTTAGGCATGATGTGATGCCAATATTCATTGCAAGGTCTTCTTTTAGTTCTGTATCTCATTCAGTGTGTATTTGCTAAATTCATTTCATTTCTGCTCTCTGTATCTTTTAAGTCATGTTAATTTTTTCGTGCCTCCACCAAAAATCAAAATCTGCATTCTGAAGTCATTTTAATGCTGCTACTGTGACCTAAAGCTCAATATTTTTTTTCTCTGTCAGCTTCAGATTTTCACTAGACTATGAAAATTAACATCATACGTAGATTAAAGTATCTGGAAAGCTGGTATCTAGTTTTTCCCTTGATTCTCAGATCTCACAGGAGAGCAGTGATCATCTGTTCAGGATGAATTACTTGTCTCTGCAGGAGAGCAACTCAAGCAGTGCTGTGTGAAATGGAGTCCTTCTCAATCCATCAGAGATCCTCACTCAGGTCTATCTTTCATCTGAGTGCATTCTCCTACTGAGTCATTTCCCACTACGTGACTTGCTTATTAGAGGGTGTTGTGGCAGAGCAGAGATGTTAGAAGAAATTCGGAGAGGCAGGGACACAGCAGGCTGAGTGTGACAGCCAGCATCACTCCGCGGGAAGGTGGACATCAGTCACCGTGAGGCAGGAAGAGCTGTACAGCACCAGAAGATGAACAGCAATATCACATAACAAATAAAGGGGAGGATGTGAGCAGATAGAGAGCTTTCCATGAATCTTTCTGACTTGCATACACTTCTGCCGTGTGCTTGTCTTGCACTGATAGCACCTCATTGGAAGAGGGGACTTAATGTGAAGGACCACACAAGTGAATCCAAATGAAGCAGCAACGTTGCAAAGCTGAACGTATGCAATGACCCCACCACAGCCCACCTGGCCATTTCTGGATTGAAATTTTTTAAGTGAGTAGTTTATGCTGCACAGTCTCTAGTGCTGACCATTTTACCAGGTTTCCTGCACTCCTGCCTGATAGGTTACATCGCATTATCAATACAATATCCCTCACCATCCATAACAGTTTAGATATTTTTCTGTGCTAGACTATAAGACTGAGATCCACAGAAATCCTGCCTGCTGATTCCTTCCCTTTCTGAGGCAGGAGGAAGATGTCTATGCACATCCTCTGATGGGGCTTTAGGAGCCAGAAATCCCAGGCAGGAGCCCCCCACCCAAAACAGCGTGGCAGTACCCGCTGGGAAGCAGAGCGTGGAAATCTGCTGTCAAAATCTGTGGTGTCAACAGGGTGTAAGCCCTGCCCAGGGTCTGGTCTCCTGCTGGTGATGGTCCTGGGAGCAGGGTGCTGATGTGTGCAGAGGGGCAGCAGGCATCCCCATCCGCGAGGACGTGAATCACTGCTCTGGTTTGCAAATGGGTGCTGCCTGAAACGCCCCGTACGATCTGCCTCGGTGTAATCAGCTCCAGATTTAGGAACGACAGTTTTTTCACGTTGAAACAAATGCATTCTCTGTACTGGGAACAAGCAGGTTGGGGCTGAGGAAATTGGATTAGGAAAGCAGGTAGCGGAGCAGAAAGAGTGCATTGATCAAATCAGCAAATCCGCAGCGAACGCGTGATTACAGCTGGGCTGCCCACGGCTCGGCTGCCCAGACGTCCCACCCTCTCTGGGGACTTGCAGGGTTTGCAGACAAGCGTCGGCTTCATACAGGGACGTGGAAGCAGAAGCACATCGAAGCTGCCAGGTGGGACCCGCAGTGCTGTGATGGGACCAAGCTCCCCTAAGCGCATCCTGGCATGTCTGG
Organism: Cygnus olor; assembly: GCF_009769625.2. Classification (NCBI taxonomy): domain Eukaryota; kingdom Metazoa; phylum Chordata; class Aves; order Anseriformes; family Anatidae; genus Cygnus; species Cygnus olor. The sequence continues at coordinate 76,501,207 of NC_049198.1, read as the reverse complement.
GGCTGATTTGTCCCAGCTCAGGACCTGCTTTCCAGAATCAGTTCCCCTACGCATTTCATAGCACCACTAGGGCCAATTCCCCGCAGCATTGCCTCTACTGTCTTATCTATGTGATTTCTAAGTCCAGATGAGATGCTGAGTACATGTATTCAACTTCTTGGCTCAATTGCTGCTGCTTCTCCCTAATCTCTGATGTTCGACTGAAGTGATGCAAATTATTACTTGAGCGTAGTTTAAGAACTTCCACTTTCTCATGCAGTAATCACTACTATGTTCAGATCAAAAAAAAAAAAAAAAAAAAAAAAAAAGAATTCAAGTAAGTAAATATCTTTTACCCTACTATCAGTGTTCATAATATTTGTTATGGGCAAAACAGGAACACACCATAAGTGCAGTAATTTATTATTATGTTGCTAGCAATAGCTGTGCTGCATTTCCTGGGCTACAGGGCTGCAAAAAGCATCACTTCATAAAAGGAGAGCATGGTCAACAGTAATGGCTAGGTTTTCAGACAGAAACATGCTTCTCAAGCTAACAACAAGCCTTTAACTCCAGGCTTTTTTCTCGCTGCCAGCTCCAAGGCTCAGCTGATAACAGAGATGGTAAATATTCCCCCTTTTCATTATTAACTTGGAGATATTTCTACCCCGTGACCAAGTGTCTCGCATGGGTGTACTCTGGTTTTAAAGGCGATAAATGTAAAGTCTTTAATCTCTGCTCTGACATCTTGTTTTTGTCATTTTTGTTTTCCTTATTGTTTTGAGTTATTTGGGAACTCAAACTTGCGGAGTTTTGTTTTTGTTTCATTATAACCCCAGGAACGTTTGTAATTTAGCTACATGCTGGAAGGAAACTTTACATGGGCTGATTGGCAATAACCACCTTCACTGCCCCTACTCTTGCGATATCCCTCCATCAGTTTTGCCTGCTGACACCTTCCTGCCAACACAGATCTAGACCTGCCAGGATGCTGCACCATGCCTCCTGCCTCTTTCGATTATTATTTCTCTTACAACATGATTTTCTTGTTTTCTGCATCATTTCCACTGTATCTTCCTGCCAGTCTTCCTTATGCTACCTTACTGCTTTAAGGGTTTGCTACTTCCAGGTTTCAGTGTGCCTGATTATAGCGTGGCAATCTTCTCCCTCTCAGACTGTCCTGGTGCTTGCTGCCAACAGGGATTTTAAGGCAAAGAGCTGGCCACCTCTGGCAGGTGATGGAGAGGTGACCATCAGTTCCAACTGGTTTGGGAGCAAACACCATAGGAAAAGTGTTTCCATAAATGCTCTAGTTTAAGCGTCGGGTTTATAGCCAGCTCATAAATTTCTAATTATAAATAAAAACCGATTTTTTCCCTCCAGTCTAAATGGCACCTGAATGAATTTTAAATTATACAACCCCATCAAATTACAAAGCTAATTAAAGTGAGGCATCCAGGTTTTAAGCATGCTACTTTTTTTGCGGTGTTGTTAATGACAATACATTAACTGGCTCCTAAGATGACACGAGACCATTTTCCGTGTTTATTTTATGTCACTTTGCTGTCTCATGAAATGCTGCTGTGGTAGTCTCCTTAGGATGAGTGTCTGCACTTATCAAAACAACATTCACACAAATTGCAGTAATTCTGTAAAAATACTGAATTAATACCTTGCATAAACTATCTTCTGTGTACCGCAGATGCATGTAAGCACTAAGTTTTTACTCTGCATTGAACAGCATATTTCATGGAAGAATGAGGCTGTGTGGGTTATCAGAAAATTGCTATATGATCTGATGGAAATGTAGTGGGGATGTCCTCTCTGATGTTCTCTCTGACCAGCTGATCTCCCTTTTCCCTTTCTGATTATGTTTTGTCTTCGATACATAACTTTTGGTGAGTAGGTGAGTGAAACTAAGGCAATGATTTTGTTACCTCCAGCTTCCCTGCCAGATAAGCCTTGATCCTTCAGTTGGCTTTGTGAAGATGGGTCCCCAGGCTCAGCATAAAGATTTTATCAGAGATAAAATCCATACAAGGCTTTATTGCAACCAGGAATTTTAATCAATCAAAAACACTGGAATTCTACAGTTTGCTATCTATTTTTCTAAATACTGAGTAATGGAGTTATATGTTATTCAGCTGTAGAGTAACAGAGAATGCAAACACTCTATTGGAAACGCTGTGCATTTTACCTTAGCACAAAGATTTTAGAATTTATTTTCTCTGAAGCTGGATAAAATATGGGAGATGAGAGATTTCTGTGAGTAGTTGAAAGCATAAGATCATAATCATTGCACGCTGGGCTCACCTTTGGGGGAAGCCAGCACAGTTCATACCGAAGCCTGCACAGCGTACACGTGGTGTCAAATTTGCAGGCTTAGAGAGGGTAATACAGTGGCATGACTTCTGTTCTGTTCAGCAGAAGTTTGACAGAGTGCAGGCAGAAAGATAAGGCCTGGAAGAGGTGATAATTCACTAACCTTGCCCCGCCAGCCATTCTGTAGGTAAACAAGACCTTGCTTCCCTTTAAACTTAACGAGGAGGACAGTCTGAGTTTGTTCCTGTCTGTGCATTACATATGACATGGTTGTGCTGATTTCCAGTTGTCCTTGGCAAAGACAAAAAGCTATTCAGGGACCTTTTCTGACCTGGAAGAAATGACTGCAGCTAAGTGGAGAAACTTATTTCCTACCTGGTCAGGTGCAAAAGGGATCAAACACCACTAACACTTTTAAAACAGAAATTGCCATAAGGGCCAATAGCACAAAACAAAACAGCCCTCAACAAAACTCACAAAAACTTCCCCTGGCCTTGCTTTGCTGCACTGAAGACAGAGTGGAGGACTGTACGAAATACAAGTCTCGTATTTTCTTCCCTTACAAAATTTTAAGCACAGAAAATGCTTATATTTAACAGAATTCAGGAAGTGTTGGCACTTTGGACCTGCCAAAAATTGCAAACAAACTAAGAACAATACCCTAGGAGTGCAGTTTTACTGCGTTTTCCTTTTCCCTATCCATTTTCTCACAAACACAGTTTCTCACCAACTTCACTCACCTTGTTTGCTCCTGAAAACATGTCAGCACTATAGCCTGTAATGTAATCCTTGGAAAATACCAAATATCCGAAAACTGAAAGCTCTGCACAGCCTGAGTCTCAAAAATCATCCAATTACTTAGGAAACGCCAAGTATTTCAAATTGCAGATCAAACCCTCTTCAAAAAGTTGGCACACAACCAAAACCACTGCAAACACAAGAACTGAGAATGTGTCTTATTCGGGAATGACAAAACTGCAGCAGCACTTAGCAGGAATAATGGCTCAATTAATCATCAGGGTAAGGTGGCTGGTTCACAAAACAGGCAGCTGAAAACTGTTTACAAGAATATAATGCCCCCAACAATCAGCTAGTCATCAACAAAGGGCACCAGCCACATGTTGCAGCAGTCAGTCACAAATTTCTAACCCAATGATGAAACAAGAAATATGTCTTTAAGACTATTTTCCTTTATTTGGAGGGAACAACTGGTGATGGAAAGACCTTGTGGTCATCAGGACAGCACCTGTGTAAAATTTATAAGATGGGAAAGCAAGATTTCCCGTATAAAAATATAATAAATAAAATAAAGCAAGAAAAATGAAAGAATAAAAAATCTAAAAAAAATTAAATAATCTGTACAAAATATATCTCTTCCTTCAGTTAATGTGAACTACATGCAGTTATTGCGCCTTTCTGAAACCCACTCGATTATGTGTCTTTGTTGTTCAGAATAGAGTTGGTCTTAGCATTGTGTTTCAACAGCGAATCTCATATCTGTTTGAAAGGCCTAACGTTTTCCTTCAGATTGTTATTTCTTGGGTGTTCTTACCTTGCTTTTTCTAACTCTTTGTGCTCTGGTCCAGCTGGCAATCTCTCATCTGACCTCCTCCTCCTCCCACTTCTTTATTTATTAAAGGTTTCTCACCGAGTCCAAGAAAAATCTACGTAAAGCAGGTTAACAGTGGTGAAGTCCTCAGAGAACCTGAGGAAAAAAATATTACCTTATCTTTATCTCAGGTTAAAGAAAGTTGTACCAGTAGGAATTCCTTTGCTTTATGAGCACTGTTCTGGTCATGGTGCAAAGGTTTATTAAGAAAAAAAATGTCTTCCAGCATCATCCAAAGGTCATCCAGGCTGAGTTAATTTAATAATCACCTTTGGGAAATTTAATTTATTAACAGATTTTTTTACTGAAAAGCCTTTGTCCTTGTCTCTCCTAGCCTTCTTTTTGAGTTCTCTGCGTGACAATTCTACAAAAGAAAACTACAGTAAAAATATGCCATACATGTCGACAGATCATGCACTATACATGGAAAAAAATAGCACTCAATTATGTTATCTTTCCTTAACTGAAGGAGTGTTATTCTATCATGGGGCAAGAGACTGCTTAATTCCAAATTAAGAGAACCTTTTTAGTGCAAATGTATTTTCCATCTACAGCTGGTCTTTATCAATCTGACTGAAGCCAAACCACATAACCCTGTACAGACCTTCAAATTCGGTTTGAATAATTAACTGCAGCAGATGATGACCCTGTGTTACAGTGACTGCAGTCACGAAGTGAAAAAGTTCATAATATTAATTCATAAACAGTTCAGGGAGATTTGATTCCCTGCCAGGGCTGCTCGTGAAGAGGAGAGGAGGCTCTGAGTTCTCTGCGCCAGCCACAGAACTGTGGAAATTGGGTCAGGACAGCACTCGGAAGAGTGCTCTGAGGCAGGACCTGCTATTCTTGAAACTGTGTCTCTCATGCATATTGCAGGTAAACAATCTCTAACTTCACTAGAAATGACAATTCTGAGAGGGCTGACAAAGGCAGGTTGCACAGATCTCTCCAAGCAGACTTTGTGCCTCCTCTGATCTGGCTTCTGTCTTAAGGAAGGAGCACAAACAGGGGAAGATTCAGGTAGGAATTTTGTGTAAGCTTACACTTTCGCCGTTCCACTTGAACAATTAAGTCACTAGAGAGTCTGTCCTTCTCTGAGGACAGTCTTAGGACTTAGGAGAAGGAACCAGACAGTTCTGGGATGAGAATGTGAAGACTGAGATGGTGAAGAGCTGTGTCATGTGCATTGGGAGCAGCAGCACATGGCTAGCCAGAAAAGAGACAGGTCTCCTCTGTCATTGCTCTGATTACCACTACTTAATGACCATCCATGGTGGTAAAAATGCTAAAGCTGTATCTCTATCAGCACTTTGTTATCACACTGTTGTACATATAGTTACTGCTAGCAATGCTAGCAATATCGTTAGTACATTATTGACATTAGCTAATATTCTTAGTACATTATTACATTGTTGTACCATTATTAAAATTACTATCACTGAAATTAAGAATAATTTTTCAGTGTTGGAAAAATCCAATGATTTATGTAGAGGAGTATGTCATTAAAGGCAGAGGAAAAATAATAACAAACTACAAATTAACTTTCTTTTTATGTCTTTAAAAATCTTTTGCACACATATACAAGTACACAAATTGAGCTAACTATGCTTTATTCACCTACTATACTGTTTCTACATAAAAAACCTACTCTACACTGTTGCTAAAGACATCACCTATACACATTAAGACCTTGTGCAAGAAGTTATTTAGACCTAGATGAAGTCAGTCCCTGTTATGGGGAGAACTGAAGACAAAAAAGCATGAATATTTTTCAAAAAATCAGTTGGATAGACAGAGGTAATATTTGATATGAAAATGCATCACTATTCTTTCCTTACTAAATTTTCCATGAAAAAATAAGTTAAAAGGAACATTGCATGCAGGTGTTCAATATAAAGTTCATGTGAATGTGTTTCCATCTGGGAGTTCTCTTAATTATTAGCTTTCACTGCATCTTTGATAATTTTCTTTTCATTTATTGTTTGCTTTGTGTAACAGGTCACCAAAATTAGCTGTTGCCATAGCTACCTACCATCTCCAATGGTTCATCTTTCAGGTATAAAACTTGAAGTTGTGAGCAATAATCCATACTTAAAAAGGGATGGCCTTTCTTGGTAACCCAATTAACCTTTTGCAATTAGGGATGAAGTTGCATTGATTTTGATGATGCTGCCAAAACATAGTAGAGTGGAAACTGACTCTGATGCTGAACTTTCAACTCCAGAGTGACAAAGCTCCCAGAGAATATAGCTATCTGTCCTGAATTTCTTTCTCAAGTGAGTTTAAAATGATATCTCACTAAATATGAAAAAAAACCTGCCAGAATATTTTATTCATGAGTTGAAAAAGGGTTTCATTCAGTAACCCCTGGCTTGAATGCTTTTTAAGCTGGTTGCTATAATTTGACCTCACGCATGAGGTCACTTTATTGACTTAGAGATTCTACTGTGACAGAAAATGGCACAGGTAACACTGGGGAAATGAGGATAAATGGAGAAAATACTGTGAGCTGTTAAAAGGAACTGAAGTAGGTAAAATAAGAGGATGGGAAGGAGAGTTGAAGGGAAGAGAGGAAATAATGTTAGTAAAATGTTACAGCCATAAACAGAGCACAGCTAGAACTGTTAAAATAAATAGCAGTATTCATTCATGTTGGCAATGAAACCCAGCCAAACTAAACAGCTCTAAGACCTTTAATCTTGATTGCTGTGGCACCACCTTTTTCTCCTCTCCAGCCTACAACTGCAAGACATCAAGTCTCCCTGGAAATTCACATCTGCATTATGTCTGTCCAGCCTTCATCTTTCTCTGGACAAACACTTCTTTCAAAATTCAAACCACATCAAAGTCATCACTCAGGGCCCTGAGAGCCTTCTTTGTTTTGCTGTGCTTATTTGCACATGTTTGGCTGTGTGAAGGGTGCTGGTTTTCAATCACTGAAGACACTTTGTGAAATACAGTGCGCACAATCTATTCCATTGTAATGTCCTACAAGGTACAGAAGGGACCAAATAAACAGTTGGTTATTCTCTCTCTCTCTTTTCTTTTTTCTTCCTTTCCCATGAGACATCCATATTCGATATGTTACTGTTTTCAAGACTTTTTAATGTCTTTCTTTTCACAGACATTTTTGGAATGCCAAGACGATTATTCTACAGAAAAAGACTACATTTCCATGTAGTAATGTTGACTCTGCGGTGACTGATGAGGCAAAGTCTCAGTTAAGAGCTTTCAGTTGCTCATGGGACATCCTTATTGCTGTGATTGTGATAATTCCAGTGCCATCCCATTGCTTCTATCTCTTGCATCACAAGGTTCCCACATCCTTCAGATCACTTGCAGTATTACATTCTAATTTCTCAAAATTGTTCATTAAGCCCTCTTGTTAACAGGCTGATATGCACTGGTAGAGAAATCAGTACATGATATTTTTTTCCATGCTTACCTCTTCTGAGATGCTAAGAAAAACCTATGCAGTGAGCTGGAAATGAGGTCAAGGAGTACATGCTAGAATATTTCCATTAGATATAACACTATCGATGCTAACTCCTAAATTCATGTAGGCTCTATTCAGGCAATATACTGCCACACACTGTAAACAAAACAGAGCCACAGAATTAAGAGTCCATATATTATTTATATTTGAATTACATGTCTGTATGCTGTTCAACCAGTCAGATCACTTTGGTTCCTTATAGAACATATATTGGTTTTTCTGACAGAGTGACTTCTTAAATGAGTCTGCCTACTTCACTCTCATTGGAATTTAATCTGTGGTAGTCCTGTTAATTCAGTGCTATGGTTGACTGCCAAGTATGGAAAAAAATAAAAATGCTTGGTTAGTTTTATTTTACTTTATTTTATTTTATTATTTTATTTATTTATTTTTTCCTTCTGTGCTCTATAAATCAAGAAATAGAGGCAATTTATGATCCACATCTAAAGTAAAGGCTCTATTTCTGCTTTTTGTCATGGCATTGTACGGTTTTACTGGCATGGTCTAGCCTGGAATTGGACCCAGAATCACCAAGGAAGTAGTGCACATTTCTGCTCCCAAGCCAAGATACATTTGGAATTCATTCCGGGTCCACCACCAAAACAGTAAAATAAAGCTTAGGGTTATGTTCACATCCTCCGATATGTCAGCTGCTTTTTTTAAGTATTTCTATTGCAAATGATTAATGCAATGGAGATTCCTTAGCACCAAACAAAACGCTATAAATAATCTTTGATATTTCAGAGGTAATTTAAAGGAGATCACAACAAGCTAGTCAAAAGAAGACAGTCATAATTTTAGGAAAAAGTTCAATTCACAGCCCAGCCCTGGAACTCAAGAGCACAAATTTAAGTTCCCTGTGTTTTGGCAGCCAAATACCAAAGTGCAGTCAAAATGTTGCTTTCCTCTTAAAGGGTATATTTAATTTCTTCCTTTGATTGTATCAAAGGCCCTAGGAATTGAACCTGTTCAATGCAATCTCTTTACTTGTGATAAGGTGTCCATTTAAAATAAGCAAGCAAGCAAGCACCATAGTCTTTTAAACAACAGTAACAAGGAGTAAAATCCACCAATGTGAAACTACATACCCATAAGTTTGTTGCATGTCCTTCATATTCTTTACTGACCTAACAGTTTATTATCTAAACATAGATTCAACATTTATATCTTTGTTTATTTTTATATGCATACAGAATGTGAAGCGATGTACTAACTGCATTCAACAAATCCAATTCTGAATCTGTTAATTTCTGCTTTCCTTACATTTTTTCAAGAATGGGAAAATATCAGTAGCTGGTGATTTCTAACAGAGACTAATAAGTTAACTGGGAAAGGACAGTTATCAGGGGAGTTAAATTATTACAAGACATTTTTGCAGTGTGTATGGAAAGAAGAATGCATGGCATTCCCTGTAGTTTCATTATCATTTACGTACTTGAAAAGAAACTACCTCAGCCTCTTCATATATCCCTTTTTAAATAAGTGGGCCTCTGTACTCAAACTAAAATGTTTCACAGACTAGCACAGGGGCATCTGGAGATGATATAGACTAACCCAGAAGAAATCTTTGAAGTCTGCTATAGACATGTTAGAACTTTTGAAGCCTTTTCAAATCCGTATGGGAAAAACTTGAAAGTTAAGCAAAGAAACACAAGGAGATAGCCACACGTTACATCCAGTCTCATGACCCTGCTGCTGTTGATTGTTGTTTTAGCAGGGACAGATACACCAGGAGAAAAATCACGTTTCTACACTCCTGGTGGACCAAAAACGTGGTAATAAGCCACAAAGGAGATTCAAAATACTTTTGAGGATGTGTTCAAACCTCTTCAGCTACCTTCATGTTTAGAAGAATGCTTTATGCATTCGGAAGAGGGAAGAGCTCTGTAGAGCCCAGTTCTTATTTTTTATGTAGGTCAGTGTCTTATGATTTAGGATTTGATACTTATAATTTTATCACTTCATCATTACTATTGTCTGTATCAAGTTTCATGGAACAAGTCACCGATGTGCCATTTCCTGTGAAATTTGAATACAAAATTAAAGCAATTATAATTGTTTTGATGTAAGGTCATTCCAGTGAACTGTTGGTTCTTGGCTAAAGGGAAGTTTTTAAAGGTTAGCTGTTACTTTCTTATGTAGCTCTTTCATTTATTTATTTATTTATTTTTAATGAGAATTATGGTTAGCAAATTTATTTTAGTTTCCATAATTTAAAAAGGAATAATTAAAAACCGTAGAATGATTCTCATAAACAGCTGCCAGATGGGCTAAAAACAGTTGCAAAGGATCATTTCTCAGACATCTGTCCTGCTTAATCTTGACCTTTGGAAGAGGAGAGAACATACTGTAAAAAGAGATTGAAATTGTTATGCTGTGCCAGTTAATTAAGTGAAATAATTGGACACATTTGTAGGCTATAGAGGGAAGGTTTGTGATGAATATATGTTATTGGCAGGCCAATCTTTTATTCAAAAGAACTTCATAAAACGATTCTTTCATGAATTAGAAGGCTGGTATTTGGAAAGCCCTACAAGCCAGGTTCAAGCCACAGAGGTTCAAAATGCATGTAAGAAGCTTTCCATTTTAAAGTCCACCTCAGCTTTTTATGACTGCTGATTATGCAGTATTGTCAAGCATTTCAATGCACATGGAAAAAATATGCGTCTTATGGTTCTGTCCATTACTCCATGGATTTCACGTTTTTTCACAAGAATTGAAATAGGAGAGATTTAGGTGTTTACAGGCCCTGCACTTAGCTAAACTCAGCCTCTGTGTTAAATTAAAGCATATTAAATCCCTATGTGGTAGGTCTCAACAGGGCCTCATGTGGTGTTAGATACATGTAACTCAATCTGTCTTGTGACTTTGTCAGATTTATCCTACCTTTCCCACAATCTCCTGTATAGAAGTGACCTAATTTTCCTTTCCTTTCTCATCACATAACATTGTTGGAATGATCCGTCTGTTCAACAGAAGTAAAGGAGCTAATGACCTGGTGCCTATGGGTTGTGTGTATCACCTCTGTACATGTCCTGTAAAGTTGCCCTGTAAAGTGCTAAGAGAGACAGAGTCTTGGAGATGGCCAGTTGTTCTTTTGTTATAGAATCATAGAATCATAGAATATCCCGAGTTGGAAGGGACCCATAAGGATCATCAAGTCCAACTCCTGGCACCGCACAGGTCTACCCCAAATTTTAGACCATGTGACTAAGTGCACAGTCCAATCGCTTCTTAAATTCAGACAGGCTTGGTGCAGTGACTAGTTCACTGGGGAGCCTGTTCCAGTGTGCAACCACCCTCTTCCTCATGTCCAGCCTAAACTTCCCCTGCCTCAGCTTAACACCGTTCCTGCGGGTCCTATCACTGGTGATTATGGAGAACAGGTCACCTGCCTCTCCACTCCCCCTCACGAGGAAGTTGTAGACTGCGATGAGGTCTCCCCTCAGCCTCCTCTTCTCCAGGCTGAACAGGTCAAGTGACCTCAGCTGCTCCTCATATGTCTTACCCTCTAGGCCCTTCACCATCTTCGTCGCCCTCCTCTGGACACTCTCCAACAGTTTAATGTCCTTTTTGCACTGTGGTGCCCAGAACTGCACACAGTACCCGAGGTGAGGCCACACCAGCGCAGAGTAGAGCGGGACAATCACTTCCCTCGACTGACTAGCGATGCCATGCTTGATGCACCCCAGGATATGGTTGGCCCTCCTGGCTGCCAGGGCACACTGCTGGCTTATATTCAACTTTCTATATTGTTTGTTAGGTGATTTCTCCTCTGTCTTAGCAGACCACAAAAACTTCATTTTTGAATGCTTACCTAGACCTGAGATGCATTCAAAAGAAAACCTCCATGTGAAAATTTAAGAAAGTTAATCAGGTGTGATGGTTTTCTTGTCTTCAATTCTAAATGTTTTACTAAAATATGTGACACCAGGTGCATATATCTTATATCATTATCTTACACAGATAATAAGTAAGTTTCTGATTCAGGTTTACATATCCCTTTGTTCTTCTGTAGCAAATGTCACACCTTTCTGATGAGGCCAGTGGAGTGAGAAATTAGTCTGCATAGTTTATGTGCAACTACCTTTAAAGATAGGCATCTTTGGAGGAAATTCACAGCATTCGGAAAAACTGCTTTCATGAAGGTTCATAAAGGTTCAGGGAACTTCTCTGAGCCTTTATCTGATGAGCTATTACAAGACTTAATTCAAAGCTCATTGATCCCAATGAAAGCTCTTCTGTGGACTTTAATGCATGCTGGACTGACTTCATGGATCTTAATGACATCATAAGAAAAAATTTAAATCATTCACATGAATGATCATTTTTAATGATTCAAATCATGATACGCAGTAATGTAAAGCATAAATTGTTTAATGCAGTTTTGTTTCAGTGATCAATACCAAGATATTTTATAGGCTGATGGACAGTATTCACAGTCTTGGAGATAAATGGAAACAGATTATATCTCCCTCTTCAGACTGGTGATAAAAATTACACACGTATTGAAACTAATTACACGTTCAGAACACTGTCACTGAAGGAACTTAGAAGGGTTTGATTTGTGCATTTTCTTACCAGTTCAATAGCTTCTCCTAACATCTATTGCAAGTTGTTTTCTAGGAATATCGATCCAAACATATTTTATTGTTGGGAGGTTCTGATGTACTTAACATTTAAAGATTTTTTTCTTAGCATGCTTTTATCCAAACCATTTTTTCCCACTACTTTGCATCTATGATAGCCTGCAATTCGTTTACTCCTAAGTATTTAGTTTAATTTGAGGGGTATTATCTAAGTGCTTTTTCAGTTAGATGATATTAAAGGATTCAATCCAAATAGTTTTCAAGGTAGTAGAACTACCCAAGCCAAAACATCAAAGAGTGTTTTGGCTTGGGTAGCAAAAGTCCCATTGCATGTTTTATTTTAATTTCTAAAGCTGACACGGGAGCTGAGAGCCTGAGGCAACTTGTTGAACTGTAACACCTTGATCTTTCGTGGCTCTGTAAGCAAAGAGACAAAAAGTTGAGCAGTAGGATACAGAACAGAACAGAACAGAACAGAATAGAATAGAATAGTTCAGCTGGAAGGGAGCTTCAGAGATCACCCAGTCCAACTGCCTGACCAGTTCAGGGCTGACCAGAAGTTAAAGCACGGTACTGAGGGCATTGTCCAAATGCCCCTTGGACACGGACAGGCTCAGGGCACCCAGCACCTCGCTAGGAAGCTTGTTGCGGTGTCTGGCTACCCTCAGGGTAAAGAAATGCTTCCCGATGCCCAGCCGGGCCCTCCCGGGCACAGCTCTGTGCCGTTCCCTTGTGCCCTGCCAGCAGCTCCCAGGGAGCAGGGGCCGGCACCTGCCTCTGCGCTTCCCTCCTGAGGGAGCTGCTGGGAGCAGTGAGGCCGCCTCTGGGCCTCCTCTTCTCCAGGCTGGGCAGCCCCAGTGTCCTCAGCCTCTCCTCACAGCACGGCCATCCGGCCCTTGGGCACCCTCCTCTGGGTGCTTCCAGGGACCTTAACACCCGTTGTAGGTTGGGGAGCCCACAGCTGCACACAGTGCTCCAGGTGAGGCCTGCACACAATGTTGAGGCCGCACCAATGCTAAATACAGTGGGAACATCACCCCTTTAGACCGGCTGTCTGTGCTGTTTAGTGCACCCCAACGTGCAGTTTGCCCTCTTGGCTGCCAGCGCATGCTGTTGGCTTGTGTTGATCCTGCTGGGCCAGCACCCCTGCCCCTTTCTGCAGTGCTGCTCTGTATCCACCCGTCCCCCAGTCTGTGCCTGTGTCCACCACTGCTCCCTCCCAGGGGCAGCATCCAGCATTTTACTTTGTCAAAAATACAATTTCCTTCATGTATATGTTTCTAGAAGATATCTGCTCATCATTTAAGGCACAAGAAAATTTATGTCTTAATTGTTTTGAAATAAATATGGTAAATGTATGGGAAATAGAACACTTGCTGTACATTATTGCATATCTGTGGTGACTACAAAATCTAGCTAAAAATATACACGTACAGTTGAAGTGTTCAGGTGGGAGCTCATGATTCTCAACTTTGAGAGCCTCTGGAACAGAGATTTAGAGCTTCCTACCCAGTTTAATTGTCTGATTAGTGCTGATCCTCTAATTTGAAGATGCTTCACTTAGTTTGTGAGCTAATATATGGTGAAAATCATGTTGTTATCATCAACTTTTTCTCTGCAGTCTTATCAAAAGTGGAAATTGTGTGTTTCTTGATTATTTTCTATCTTCTGGCTCATCTGAGAACTCCAGATTTTAAACAGAGGTGCACAAAAATAAAATAAATTCCCTACCTGTGCAAAGCATAATGTCTACAATCAGGTTTTGCATCAGTCTGGACTTTCACTCAGCTCTAATGTATGATTGAACTGCCTTGGCCTCTGAAGTGACTCCATAAACCATTAATTTTCAAGATGAACTGCTCAGGCTCCTTGTCACATACTAAAACCAAGTGAAATACATTTTTTCTTCCTAGGTGAAATAACTACTGAAGTTTCTTATGTTGCTGTTTCAGACCAGTGATATAAATTCACTGCTTGATAATTTTTTCCTTTAACGTGAGAAGACAAATAATATTTTCAGGGTGATACTCATTTCACTTAAGATTTCTCTTCTGATTCATCGGAAAGTGAGATATCTAAGCCCTAAGTTCATTGTCAGAGGCTTCTTTACAGTTGATAAAAACAATTTGATAAAAAGAGTTGGCTTTTCTGACTAGAAGTTCAACTTGTCTTCAAAATGTTTTGTAAGGTATTCCCTTTATGTTGTATTATGCCTGTTTTTTTTTTTTTTCTCCGTTTTGATTATTTTAGGGACTGTTCTGTACAAATTTATTTTTAAATGTGTAGTGGACTAACAGGTGCTGAAACGTATATCCTCAAGCTAAAATAGTTGGATATGAAATAATATTTCTTGCATTCTTACCCAGTTAAAAAAAAAAAAAAAAAAAAAAAAAAGCTATCAAATTTAAGGTAATTACTCTGTTCTTATAATGATGAAGTATACCAATGTATGGTACCTGTGACTAACAAATAAATCCCTACAATGCCCTACAATGCAATAAGGCTCAGTGGAGATCATAGAACCATAGAATGGTTTGGGGACCGTCTCTTCCCCAGGCTGAACAACCCCAACTCCCTCAGCCTGTCTTCATAGGAGAAGTGCTCCAGGTCCTTGACCATCTTTGTGGCCTCCTCTGGGCCTGCTCCAACAGGTCCACGTTGGGCTATATGCCCATGAAGCTCAGAGGATAACCCAATGTGTGACTGACTACTGCAGCTGCAAATAACAACTTTATCTCAATATAAAGGTGACCAGAGGGTGCCCTTTGTTTTAGAAAGACAGCTATGTCAGTTGAATGGGTCAAACAATGGTGCAAATGTTTCTCTATGACTTAGAGAGGTCAGCACTGTGTGAGTGAATATGTGGCTCAGACAAATGTAGAGTAAAGAAACTAAACAACTAGCAAAATAATTTTGCAGCGAACAACAGGCTTAAGCTGGCTTCAGCCTATGTATTCCTTCCTGGCTACTGGGGATGCCAAGTGTTGTGACTGTGAGCACATTACGGTGAGCAAAAATGAGAATCACATTCATGTTGCGGTTGAACTGTGTACTGGAATTGCTATATTTTGATATGCATAACTTATACTTGTTTTGTTTTTTCAGTATTTTTTGTACCACTCTGCTAAATCATAAATCCCATGTAACCTCAAATATCTTCAAATTAGAAAATTTTATTTTAAACACTGCACTTTCTGACACAGCTTGGCCAGGCAGCTTTCGACGGTGACAATGACTAAATGAATTTAAGAGCAATGAATGCCAAAACTAACAGCATCAGGTAGATTTCCTTTAGAAATCTTGTTTCATTTGAGCTAAATAAATATGGTGCCTGTGTTAGTCCTGCCTCCTTCTTCCATCTCCTATCTCCTGAATATTTTCAAGGCACTTTGATCTCCATTTTTAATGAAATGTGAAAGGATGTCTGTATTCTAGAATAACCCCCATCTACAGTGAAGGATATCTGGATCAAAGATTTTATTAAGAAAATATTTCTTTTACAGGTTTGCTTTGGGAGTGATGCTTCCTACCAACTCACAAATCCATGCTATCCAGCTTTCAAGAAACTGTGCTTGCTGCATTTGGATATCACTGTAAATTTCATAAGGGTGTAGATTACATTTTTTGAATACAGGGAAGACATTTTTCAGTGTAAGGAAAAAATTTTTAAGGGTCTGCTTAAAAAAAAAAAAAAAAAAGTGTGTTAACATAAGTACAAGCACAAATAAAGACACAAAGCTAAAAAAATCTGTTCCAGAAATATCTTCAAGCTATTTTTTTGCAGTATTGTATTTATTGCTTAATGCATAGCAGCATGAAGAAAACAAAAAAGAAAAATTAGACCTAGCTCTGAATGTCCAGAGTACTTATTTCATTGCTGTGTCTGGTAGTGTTGATCTTAACTGGTCTCTGATGGGTTTCTGTAAAATCAGTGCTTTTTTTTTTTTTTTTTTTTTTTTTTTTTGACAAAGCATCAGTCTGCCCATTAACCTCTTCTCCTTTTGGTCATAATTCCAACAAATCTTATCCTTGAGATTTTCGCATTGTTCTGTCTCCGTCGAGATGATCTGGCTCCCCTGAGCATAATGTGGCTATTTCTTAGCAACTGCCAGAACATGTTCTTAATGTTCTTAAAGTCAATGGAAGGGGGTCCAGACAACCCCAGAATTAGTCTTCTATAGCGTAATTTTGAAACATTCAGCATCAGTGAATTTGGTTTTCGGATTGTGCATGACAGCAGAAGCAGTAGCATTATGAGCATTGGTTTATGGTACTGTATCTAAAATAAATACCTTCACATTGAGACTCGTTTAAGGCTTAGAGGTAAAATTTCCCCCAAATAATTCAGACAGACATGATTGGTGGGGAAAAGTACAAACTTGCTGCTAATAACTTGCAGACTTTGTTTTACTTTTGTCAGTGAAACTATTAGTGGAAATCTGACAATTTTCAAAATAGCAGATTAGTATTTAGTGTGGTGCAATGCAGTAATAGTTCAGTAGAAGTGGAATGCCTTGATCATAAAAATCACATTTTTTTTCCCCTGAAATGAACAGAGTCATAATTGAGAGGCAGTTTTTATTATTATAATTTTCATTTTGAAATAGTAAAGACTATTTAAATACTGCCTTTTTTTTTTTTTTCCCCCCCACTGTACTAACATCATCATTTGTTTAATGCCAGAACTTTATCTTTAGCAAATGAAATGCTGCCTTCCAGGGAAGGAAAGGCTGTGGCTTTACTTACAGAAGTAGGGAGGATGAGAGAAGAACTAAAATGATGGCATAAATTTTGATGTGCTTTATTTTAATAACTGACTAAACAGATCACTGTTTCATGATTTGCCATTATTTCAAACCCACAGCTCACTTTTCAGAAATCTGCAGTTTAAGTCCCTTGGAAATCAGGCAACTTTATTTAGGGGCTTAATTAAAGATTCACTGCCTTTGGCAGGCTGACACAAAGGTGCTCGTGATGGGTCAGAATATCAAGATAGCTGTTAACATTTTCACATCCTCACCTTGCTTATGCTGTGTCATATAACAAGTGGCAGTGTTCACTGGTTGTAATGACTGCCGCAAAGCCTTGCTTTTTGAAAATCAATTGCTGAGTATGGAAGCAATTACCACAAATGGGTATAGTCAATTAGCACAGAGGTGTTTGAGCTAGAAGTTGTTAGATGATGCAGCTCCATGACATATGCTGTGCTTATCGCTCTGCATCAGCAGCTTTCCCCATGGCACAAAATAAAGACCTACATGATATGGGAGCTGCTGTTATCTAAGAGAATGATGAAATGGTGTCCATACCCTGATGTTTGTATCTGCTGGTATTCTTATTGGTATTTCTTATTGTTGCTTTAAATATGAACACATGTTCCATTGTTTTTATTTCAAATGTGCTTACAATTAGAGCACTTACTTATGTTTCAACACAAAATTTTATTACATTTTGTGTAATGTTGGTGATTCAGGAACCTGTAGCTTAACACAAATCCTTAATATCAAATTAAATACCCAGTGTAGGTGTGCTAACAAATTCTAACACATTCTAATTCATCGGAAATAGGAGTAATTTTTAAGTGTGAATAAAAGGGTATTTATTATTCAGTCTCACACAATTATGGCCTTACTCTTGTCATGAGCATACCTTGGTTTCCATGTATGACTGGTCCGTGACTGATTTCTCAACAAGCATTAAAGAAATTAGAGGGAGGCCATTAGTGTATGTTTAAGAGCACAATCTAGAGTGAAATCTATTGCAGTTTAATTGTCTTACTGTTCTTCTGTCTAATATGTTGCCTAGTGGTACAATCTGTTTCTAAACTAATGGGTTTTAAAGGAAAATGTAGGTTAATTTTGAGAGGTAAGTAGAGCTCATTTGTCAGGCAAACATGGTTCACAGTCTGAATAGCTATTTTGGATTGAGTCATGCTGTTGTGTATGAGTTTCATTAAACACAGTATGCTCATTTCTTTCTTTTGCCTTTCCTGTGGTAGATCTTTATATTCATTAATTTTATCCTTGATGGCTGTTAGTTTCCAGCAAGAACAACAGTGATTCTCTGATAAATACCACTGTGACACTGCGAAGTGCACAGCGCTGGTTTTTTTTAGGATAATTGCCACCTCCCCACCAATTTTGCAAACAGGATGAGTCTTAGCACACCTACCTTTCTGCCAGATGCTATTTGGGAACTACAAGCATGGTAAAATGGTCTGCCCTCCAGGGATGCTGTACCCCAGTTTAGATCTGTAGAGCTCTCCAGAAAAAGGTAAGTGCAACCCCTGCATTAGGCCTATAAAATACAGCGAAGAAAGGTTTGAATGTGCCTTATTTGGAAGCCAAATGCTGAAGCCAAAGGAGAAGTTAACACTGAGTGTACACAGGAAGATTGTACCTTACCAGCTGCTGGACTTGTATGATTTGAAACTTCTGAGCGGGATGAACTCTTGAACAAAAATGACTCAAATCTCAATTTTCATGGCTATTGATTTCTGATGAGATTTTGATAATCTATGCAATTTAGGATTAGTAGTCAGATTTTAACACCTGCTGTGTTGGAATTGACACATAAGAAGTCAAACTGTTCAAGGACATGAATCACAACTTTTCTTCAGATACACTGAGATACCAACATGTTACACCAATCTTTTGTTTGCTTGTTTGTAGGAGGCTGTAAAATGAACACTGACCTCAATTTGCTCTCTGATCTGCAGTAGCTGCAGTTTCATTCTGGGGTGTGATGGAAACAGCTGAACAGAGCTCAGCTGAAAAGAACATTTACCAAAATAAACATCCTTTGAAACTCAGGGGTCCTGTGTCCCAGAGACATATTTTCTAGCTTGTAGGGCCTTGAAGAAGGTTACACAGCTGAGAAGATAGACTCTACATCTCCTTGTGTGCTTGTTTTGTTTATTTTAAATACTTTTATGCTCACCTTAAAAAGGCAGGTGTGTGGTGGAGGATTCATAGAGAGGATGGAGTGGGTGCCAGCCACAACTGCATGCCTCACTTCTGTGCAGGCATTGCTGTCCTAGGGCAAGACTGGGGAGTCCCAGTTTTTGGTACGTCAACCAACAGGGAAGGAAGTTGTGCCTAAAAGCACCAATAACCATAACTGTGGTAGCACCTAAACAGTTTAAATGTTGCACAGATTTATCTTTCATTCTTAGCTATGTCTGTGTCAATAGCTCTCTATTTTATTCACTCCGCAGTTAGCAGTCTCCTGGCAGACTATTTAAAAATTAAGTAGGTGATGAGGAAGTAAAAACATCATCTTTGAAAATGTATTCTTTCATCTTACGGAGAGCCCAATTTTCTGGTTGTTCCTGGCTGCCCCTACAAAATACCAGATCTGTGGCTTCATGGCCAACAACCTTCCCATTTTAAAATATTCTGTTTACCTATATTCAAAACTGGGAGAAGTGAGTGAATTTCAGGAAGTGTTTAAATGAAAACTAACTTCTTTGAAGCCTAGTGACTAACTTCGTAAAACAAAAGCAATAGCAAGAAAGCAAGTCACTAATATTGCAAATTCACAGGCTGCTCTGTGGTCATATGATGAAAAGCAGCTGGAAGAGCAGCATTAGAGATACTGTTTCTCTGACATCTGTAAATTGGGAGCAGAAGTTGCTGCCCTGCCACCAAAGAAAAAAGGACTCAAAATGGGTTGGCAAAAGGTGTTTTCAGTTTTTCCAGCAATTGTCCTTGTGCTGGTTATAGTTGAGTCCGTATCTTCATAGCTGGAGTGGAAGAGGTGGTCCTCCTCCCACACCCATTTTGCTGTAGGGAACTCGTAGGGAGCCCTGTGCCACTGGGAGGGGAGTGCTCATGTCCAGCCTCTGGCAGATGTGCCAGAGCCTAGGCCAGGAAGACCCCCAAACCTGTGTGTAGTGACTGCCAGTGCATGGTCTTTGGTTTCAAAAGCTTTCTGTGTGGTGGTCATAATACCCCGGTGTGAACTAAAGGGAGTTCTGTCTTGGTCCTGAAGAGAGACCTAAATATAAAGAAGACCTGCATCCTCTCCCTCTCTTACCTTTCCTCACTCAGACATCTACAAGTCCTATCACTGGTCTGCATGGCACAGGGAGAAAAGAGCAAATATGCAGTGGTGCAAAATAGAAGCTGGCACTCCTGTACAGCTCAAGGAATCCCAGAAGAAAAATATCTCATTTGTAGGCAGGGATGAAGCTCTCAGGATGGATGCCAGATGTCTGGTCTCTTGTTGAGATGTTGGTTTTATGCTAGCTAGCTTTAGCTTTTCTCTAGATAGCACTAAGTCAGCTTGATGGACAATTCCACATAGGACCAGGACAAACCATAGATCAGGCTAGTCAGTTAGTTTTGACTAAAATCTAATAGATAACTTGATTGAAAACAGCATACTGTATGTCTGCTGCCCTTATGTGGATGGAGGCTGGCCACACCTATGCTCAGAAAAACTCAGTTTTACCCTCTTCCACCTTTTCCTGTCCTCGTGTCTCAGACATTTTGAGGTGAGCCCAGGAAAGTACTTTAAGTCTACACCTGTGCTAAAGCTGCTGAAGAGGCAGAGTCCATCTTCACTCTTGATAACTACTTTGTTATCTCTGAGGTGTCTATTTTTTTGTGATTTTTTTTTTTTGATTACTGAATAGGTGAAATTAAAAGGAAGGTTAAAAAAAAAAAAAAAAGGATTGGTGCAAGGCTTAGCAGAGTTTATAACACCTGTCTGCTGCCAGAATAATCATCAGTGTTACAGACATACCTACAAGACTCTCCAAAAGGCTAAGAGCTCTTCACACTCTCTTACTCATTATTGTACTCATGACGCTCATGATAAAAAGAATCTCTCAATCTCTTTATTAGGACTTCAGAAGTTTTTAATGCAGGACACTGGAAGACTGGTCTGATTTGAAGCTGTAAGTTCTGTGAACCTTAATTTTTAAGCATACTCCACGCAGAACACCTGAAATTAAATTTTAAGTAGTATTTACGAAGATGGAGTAAATCCAAGTCCCAGAACTGACATAATTAAGGCAGATTAATACTTTTTTTTATAGATTCCTTTGAAATCTGTAAATGAACTTGTCCACTCTCAGAATCCTGCCTTGGTTAAATATATGGCTCTTATTAAAGATGAATTCTAATACATATACTTTTATTACCAATATGTCCACATGAAGAGATTGATAGATGAAACCATATACTCTCCCCATAAAATCCTCCTTGAATAAGGTTGAACCATTAAGTGGAACACTTTTATTAAATCCTCAAATATTAAACATTTGTGAAGATCACCTAGGTATGGACTTATTAAAGGTATTAATATAATGGCTATATTATTATAATAAACCAAGAGAATTCACCCTATTTCTTCCATATCCAAAGTTGCTAACACAAGAGTTATGGTGGGGGAAAGGGTTATAATCAAATGTTGTCATTAAAACACATTTTTGGTCAATTTAAAGCGTGACATAATTCTTTGCACTTTAGCTTTCTTTTTGCCCTTAGATCAATACTGTAAAACTCAAAATATGTCCGGCAGAGCATCAGCTTGCTCGTTACTCTGTTCCATTTCATTCGCTGCTCATTGTACAAAGCAGTCTGAAAAAGTTTCCACTGATTCACCGCTGCTTAGTGGTGAAATTTCCTTTTTCTCAAAGAGGTGCAGAAAGTAAAGGACGCAGATGCATGGATTGTCATTGCTGAGGGTCAGCTTCCACCTAGGAAGTCCTTTTCCATCACTGCTTCCATGCATTTTGTTCTTCTCCACTGGGCAGGTTTGAGGGCAGAGGCATCCCCTCCAGCTGAGAGCTCAACCTTGGACCCTCCTCCTGAGCTTCTCTGTGCTCACAGCCCCTCCTGTGACAAAATTCAGTGCTGTTCCAGTGAAGTAAACTGTCCCGTAATGTGGTATGTGTGTGCACATCCCTAATTTTTCTCTAAACTTAGACCCACTATGATACAATTAAAATAAATAAGTAAATAAATCCTTTTCAATAGACCTAAAGACTGAATAGGTATACAGGCAATGTACTTGTCTTCAAGGTCTTGGCCTCTTTGCCACAGAAGGCCAAATGATCTAGCTGAGCATGACTGGGTGTAGAGTAGGACGACCCAATTCATCTAAAGGTTGGGAGCCTGAAAGAGTTCCTTGGGCTAACTGAGAAAAACATGCATGAAATCAATCAGTTTTCTTAGTCTATTTTGCTTAGTTGCTGTTAATTACAGGCAGCAAGGAACTCATCTGGGAATGATGATAATTCAGGCTTGCAATGTATTTCCAGCAATTAGATTTGTACAAATTGAGAAGGTTCAGTGAATCTATGACTTCTCAGGCAGTAACTGCACAAAATATATTTATCCCTCAGGACAGAAAAAGGAAAGAAAAAAAAAAAAAAAAAGCCTGATGTCAAATATGCTACATGCTTAACATTTCTTTTATTATTTTTTCCTTCTTGCTCCTTTTTATCAGAACATTTTAGATTGATTAAAACTAAAGGTTAAGAGCAAATTTTCTCCTACACCTCTAAAAAAATATGAAAAGCAAATATCATGGGTAAATTGGATTTCTGACAGCTTTGCATCCTATGAGTTCTTAGCTTTCTCCTAGGTTCATATACGTGCTCCAAACAATTTAAAAAGGGCCTTGTGTTATTAATCGAGATCCCAGCAGTCCACTTCCAGCACATTTGTCTCTCCCCATGGTATGCCTCACCTAGACCATGCCAACCACAGCCAGCTTATGTGCAGGTCTTGGTGGTAATGTCTTCATCCTGGATCATTTGTTTGTCTCAAGGGGAATCCTTCAGGCCTCATTGGAGGAACTGTACAACTTTGTCTTGCTATGGTATGGAAGGAGAGCAAGAGGGATGGATAATTCTTTTTTAATGAGTGGCACATCCTGCTTAGTGTTGTTGGTGGAATGAGAAACCAAAGGACTTTTTCTCCTCTCTGACTGTGAGTGCTTTCTTCTCGTTTCCTCTGCCCTCTAGACACCTCTCCCTTAGTCCCATAGCCCAGTGCCTGCTTTTTTCTTGCCCATGTGTTTGAAGTAGCTGTACTGATTTCAGGCTCAGTGGCTTCTCCGACTTTGTTGGTTAGCCTGGCATCTGCTGCCAGCCTTTTATTTCACCTTTCTTGTTCACTCGGCTTGGCAGGGTGTCTGTGGACCTGCATCACTGATGTCCTGCAAAAAGAATCTTATTTGCTAGGCAGAAGTACTATTGTTGATCCACATTCAAGCTACAGACCAACAGTGATACTTTACAACAACTTCTGTTCTATATCTTTATTCCTATGCACATGGTGTCCATGCTGTCTTCTGAAGAGGCCAGCCCAAGACTTCTCCTTGGAGATGTGGGTTATGGAGAACAAGTGGGGAAGTGTGTTGAACTTGGTCCTCAGTGAATATGTCAAAGTCAGACATGTGCTTCTAAGACTCCACCTTTGATAAAATAAACACGAAGTGCAACGCAGATTAAACTTGAGTTTTGCACATCTTGTTGGTGGAGACCATTAACACGTCTGTTCATTAACAGACAAGCAGGCTTTTATCTTTTGGTTGCTTGCTTAATATGAGTACATTCAGACCGAACTGGGAAGGTAAGAGTCTGAACAAGAATGTGGTAGCATGGTTGTATTGGGAAAAAAATATATATAACAGTTACCTGAAAAGACATTCCTAAAAAAAATTAAGAGAATATGAATACACTTTATATCCATTAAAAATTCTCAAAAAGATAAATATTTTGGAAATATGCACATATAATCTGGAAAAGTGTTTATTCAGCTCCACTATGATTCCTGTATCTATTTCCTCTTCATAGTCCAACCTAAGGAAAGAAGGATGAAATAGGAGCAATCTGAACAGCAGCGCTTCATTCAGTGCTAGTTTTGTCCCTCCTTCTTATGCCCTTTACCTGGCATAATGTGCTACAGCACAGATTCTGCACCACCTGTATTAATTCAATTTTCAGGCCATAAAAGAGGAGAAGGATTTGTTTTTCTGCAATATATATTTTTATACATATATATTCATGGCTGAAAACTCAAGGTGAAAATATCCCCTCTTGAATTAGAGGGCCAAAATCTCTGAAACATTGTTGGCTTTGTACTGTTTTATAGCAGTGACTTTTCCAAATGTCAATTGCCAGTAGGTGGAAGACACAAATGAATTATCAAGTAGAACACAAAATATCTGGTCCAATCCTGCAATTTAAAATAACTGTAGTTTTTCTGGACAGCGGAGACTTCCGTAGCTATGGGGATTTATAGGGACTTGGACTTCTGGCATTCAGAGAGACGGGGAAAAGAGCCCATCTTAAACTCCTCCAGACTGAATACTGCATGGGGTCTAGTACCAATACTAGAGCTAGTACATTGTATATGGTACATTAACATATCAGGACAGTGCTGTGAGGGAGGTCAGGCTTTCTGTTCTGCGACTGCCCATTAGTTCAGCATTTACCTATCTCCAGTGAGATCAAACCCTTCCATAATGGCCAAACAGCATCTACAGCCATGTCTGGCAATTATGTGAACGTCATTATTACATGGGTTTGAGGTACAGCAGTACCTTCTTGTGCTGCAATAAGTAGAACCACAGAACCATAAAATCATAGAATGGCCTGGGTTGAAAAGGACCTTAAAGATCATCTAGTTTCAACCCCTTTGCTCTGGGCAGGGTTGCCAACCAACAGAGCAGGCCGCCCAGTGGTAAGTAACTGAGTTGTGGATGCAAAACACAAGGTAATACCACCTGTTGGGCCATTTAGAGATGTTAACCCTCATCTCTACCAGAAGGCCCATAGGTGGTATAGTGGTTCCCTGTGGTGCTACACCAAACATTGTAGAGCACCTAACAGTGAACCACGTGTGCTTATTTCACTGCAAGTGACAGCATGTGGAAGGTCACAGCCATGCCTCTCAGCTGCGTTTCAAAGTGAGGGCTGACTGGGCTCTGGAAGTGATACCAGGACCGGGACCTCAGGGCAGGAAGGGCACCCAAGGGCCACCAGAGGCAGACAGCGGATTTTCTGAGACTCGCCATCAGGGCCCACCTGGGGGACAACACCGTTCCCCACTGTGGTGCTGCTACCTGTTATGGCAGGCACCCTTCCCCCAAGTTTCTTCTCAGCCCTTATCATTTCCACTTTGCAGCTAAGGAGAATTGTCCTCTGACAGGACTAGTAACCCTTCTTTCAGTCTTACACATATATATATTCAAAGCATATTCACCCTTTCTCTGCCTGTTCTTCTTCACGCTCCTTTCTTTTGAAGGACCCTTAAAAGACTTCCATCTGCCTAGCTCTGCAAGCACACCACAGTTGTGACATGTAGCTGAAACCCTGTGGGCATGTCTGAAGTTGAGTCATTCCTGTGATGTGTCTGGGACACATTTTGTGCAGAGCTGCCACGACAGCCCTGGTTGTCTCCTACAAAACTCTGGACCAACAATTTCACTGCTTTTGAGCTCATTGTTTTGTCCTTAATGATGTTGAGTGTTGTTTTTTTGTAGCAGGGCTCAGTCAGTTTCTGCTTTTCTCACCTCAGGTTTTGTACACGATGGTGCTAAAATGAACATGCTCTGCTGAACACAGCTGCCCTCAGCTTCTCCTTCATATCAGCAGCCTAGCTATTGCTTCAGCTCTTGGCGCAGCCTGGAGCTTGCCCCGATCTGGCCTACAACTCCAGGCCTGGTGAGCTTTTGTACAGAGGGCCCTTCGCTGGTCCGATGCATGCTGTGCTGCCTTTCTCTGCTGAGTCAGAAGAGGAAAATCAGGTTTGCTTTTCTGCTCTGGAGGATTCAGCTGGGAATTCCTTCTATGGAATTTTTCTATATTCTTTTCTACATACTTGTGGAAGTGTCATAGACTTACCAGACTTCTTATCTGAGTGTGAAATGAACATGGAAATACCAAAGTGCTGTGAGGAATTTGAAGCTGGGAGCTGAATGAAGCATCCCCAAAATACAAAATACAGGTTAAATGGTTAGCTGCACCTCCTCTGACATATACAGAAGTGCTCAGGGGAAAGACAGCTCTCAAGACCTTACAAACTTACTGTTGTTGAAGGAGAAGCATACCTAGAGTTGAAGGCCAACCTGTAGATTTAACGTCCTAGCTACAGGTGGCTAAAACCTTAAGTGTATAGATACCCAAGCTGGACTTTAATACGGTATTGGGAAGAAGTTAAGATATTGCAGCATGCAGTTCAATGTCATCTGATTTAGACTGCTTTTTAGATGAAGCCCATGTCTTAGGAGGCCTGTACAACGATCCACTTGTAATCCTTTTTCATGTATGTATAATGACAGCTCCTCAGTATGGACACTCGTGTTGATCTTTTCTGTAGCAGAATGACACAGTAGAAACGAAAAGAGATCTTGTCAAGCAAAGGTTTTCACAGAATAATAAAAAATGGGATTGGAAAACAAAGACGACCTCATGAGGTCACCTAGTCAATGTTCTGGTCCCAATTATAGCTAAACCATTTGTGACAGATGTGTGTCTAGCTCTTATTTTTCTTATCCCAGCATGCCTTTAGTCTTTGGCTGAACTTATTCTATTATGGCACTATCAAGTCTCCATAAAAGATTAAAAGTTCTCTTTGAATAAGAGGCTGTACGTTGTAAGAAAAAAATATGTACAGCAGGCAAGGGAAGAATTCAGAAGAAAATATCTGACCCAGATACTGCTATCGTGACTAAAACATCTCCTTTAAAATAATTGAGGATTTAATAGATAAATAATCATTACAACATACACTGACATAAAAAAAATGAAATAAAAACACAATGAAAAAATCAATTATACTTTAAAAGGTGTTAATAGTGCTTATAATGACACATAGAAATCTCATGAATAAACAGTTAATGTTTACTGAATTAAAATTTTGGCTGAAAGACAGCATACAAATGCATACTATTATTACTAGAAAGAATCATGTATAGCATTTTATTATGCTGCTTTAACTGCTTTAATGGGAAGGTGTTGTTTTGTTTTATTTATTTATTTCTTTTTTTTTTCCCTTTATATGTATCTAGCTTTTGTTTTCCTTGATGTTGTCATCTTTCTCTCACATCCAAAAATCCTTCTCTTGGTGCAGGCTGAAGCCTGGGAAACATTTAGACCGCCAACATACAATGCAAAGCAACATGGGTGCTATGTAGGTTTGCTGTAATTACATATTTTTGGCACAACGTCCCTTGCCTGTGATGCATTAAGGGTCAGTGAAAGAGTACATTGTACTTAGAACCTTGCAGAAATTGAATGCATGCTGCAGAGGGCAGTATTTACCAAGAAAATTAAAATAGGCACATGGGTTAAGAGGGGTGAACAATGCTTAAAAAACACACAGGGTGTTTTGATCCATCTATTTTCTTATTCATTTTAATCAGGTATGAAGTATGGATTCAATTCATTTTTTTTCTCCCAAGTTCATAGATCTAGAAACGTCTGCACTCTGAATTTTCTCAGGATAATATATATATATATATTTATATAAATATAAAAAAGAGAATGAAAAAACAATATTTACTAAGACGATATCTGACAAAATGTTATGTCTGAGACAGGCAGTTTTTATATTCTGAATTTATTCTGGTCTGTAATAATTCACTGGAAAATGATGTAAAAGTCAAGATGTAATCTCATAGAAATTAACATTATTCTGTAGTTTTCCACAAAAAAAAAAAAATACATAAATAAAAAGCACTAATAAAATGACTGAGTAAGATAAGATGGTCAAGTTCCATTTTAATGTTCTCAGAGAAGATGAGCATATCACTCTCTGTACACAAAGTATTTTGTATGTTAATTTAAATATAGCCATCCTGCTGGTAATAATCTACATATTGTAAACTCCCTGATGGATGTTGCACAATAAACAAATTCAAATTTTCTTGGGAATTAAAAGGGAAGTGGGAAGATATCAGGTAAAAGAATTAAAATGTCTCCACATGTGGAGCTCTCAATATCAGTATATCACAATATTCCAGTCATAGTCTGACTGCATATTTTATCACAGTAGGTAGCTTTAAAAATTATTTATGAGACTTGCAGAACACTTAGTGTACCAAAGAAAGGACAAATCACTTCTGCTCAGTGTATGCTTATGCTAAATTCTCACTGGTGTGTAGCAAGTTTAAGAAAAAGCTTCTCCTGTTTTCTTTTTGAGGACAGCAATACAAATGTGGTAGCAATCAGTGTCAAACATTTTGTGGGTCAGCACATGTACCCATGCACTTTCACAAGGCTGGGAAACAGCTTTCCCTTCCAGCTCCACAGACACATAACAGCAACGCAAGCTACCCCATTGTCAGTGGAAACTGTTCTCAGCAGCCTTTTGGTGGGTTTTTACTTGACTGAATTAATAGGGGAAACATGCAATCAGATCAATTTTATGAGTGTTAGTTTGAAAGGAACTTTTATCTCCAAATCAGGTTACTTCACTCAGATCTTTAGCTGTTGCTAATAAACTCTGAGATTTGATCTTCGCTGAGAGACTGAAGTAGACTCTCTGTTCCATTATATTAATTAGGAAAATCTGAATCTTGATCCAGTCACAAGTACAACCTCCACAACACAGTTTTCTTGCTTGCTATACGTCCTGCAAAGCAGCCAAAAATAAATATGCATCGAGATATCCTGGCCTTAGAGGACACCTTGTCACTTGCTTTAGTCAGTGGAAGTGTAGAGGATGCAAAGGGACTGGCTTAACTACCCATACCTGCTGGTCCTCTGCTCTGGATGGAGCTGGAAGTTTTAAGTTTTTCAAGTGGTGCAGTGAGAGGTGACACCTGCATAATTCATGTAATTTGTTTTATGCTGTTAACAGTAGTAATTCTGCAGCTGAAGAAAAGAAGCCATCGAAAATAAAATAAAATTAAAAATCATACAACTGTATTATTGGAGGAGAATATAGGTTCACTGTGCTTCCCAGAATTTACCAGCACTCATTCAACCCTGCTTCATCAACCATAGGTGTTTACTATGCACATTCACCAATTTCTTCCTTGCTGTGTGTCATATGAAGGTAATAAAGTGTTACACATTCCTCTTCACATGAAGACTTCCGGTGATTTTAGTCACTTTAAAAAAAAAAAAAAGTCCAGGAAATGTGTTGGTTGTTATAAGGGAAATAAGATGATTTGCCTATGAGGAGGAAAGAGCTAGCTTTTTTGAATGTTGCAAAAAGCAATAAAAACTTCTGATGTACTGACTTGTTAGATTCAAGCATATCTACATTTGAGAATGCTTTCAGAAGACATAAGATCATTTTGACACTAACAATGGTATAAATACGGAAATGATACAACAGTAAGCTTACTTATTTTTAAGCAGTGGAATAAAAGACCCTAAATGTATAGCAGTGGTAAATGAGTTTGTGCACATTTGAAAAATGCCTGTTTTTTTTTTTTGTTGTTTTGTTTTTTGTTTTTTTTTTTTGAAGATGCTTTGGAGAAATAGAGAAATACATCTTCCTCTAAGAGGTAACCTTTCATGTCATTTATTTGTCTTGTTCTGCCAAGTATTGAGGACACAGGGAGAAGGGAAGACAGAATAATGCTTGCAAGGTTTTTCTCTGTCAGAATTCAACTTTTCATTTAGAAATGTAGTGTTAATGTCTCCTTTTTATTTCTGCTTTAAACTCTGACTTTATGTAACAACAGACTGATTTTGAGCATAGCAAGCTTTCACTGGCTCCTACATAACCACAGTCTAAGCTGTCAGCAATATCTACAGGATCTTTTTACATCTCCCTCCTCTGCTATAAGCAGCTGAAATAGTTGGTCACAGATTTATAACTGAAACTGTAGATACATTACTTCTTCATGAGGAAACAAAACCTTTTTTGAACTGCAGAACTAAACCACTGTCACAGAATAGATAAGGAAATTGAAGGAGGTGTTCAGAAGCCATCTCACCATTGCCCCCAAACCAGGATTAACTAGTTTTAGCTCTAAATGCATTGGTTGCACCCACAGGTGGAACAATCTGATCCACAGAAGTTAACAATGAAGACAGTAGCGTTGCCAGTTACTGACCAGTGACCTGCAAAGATTAGCTGCGTTGAAGCCTCACACTGAGTTAGTTGGGGAAATCTTTTCAGAGATTGAACAGTCTTACTTGTTGAATGTGAGCTGGCTTTGTGTCACCTCCTTGTTTTTTGTAATCTTTGGAGGAAAAAACAAAACAAAACAAAAAAACTTATGACAAGAATCTTCTGATTTTGATAACCTTTCAGTGCAGCAGCAAGATCACAGGTAGAATTGGAGTCAGCAGTGACATTTTATTTCCTTTCCTTTCACTAACATGTAGAAGAACAGGCTTGCACAGCTCTAGCGTAGAGGTGAGAACCCCAGAGGTCCCTGACTTTGTGGAGGTTTACATGTGGGCTGTTTTGCTGTCTCACTCCCAAAGGCTCTGCTGTCTCAACTCCCAATGGTTGGACATGCTCCCAGCATTTACTGCAGGCTACTGATTGCCTCAAGGAGAAACTCTATGGATAAATTTTATATACAGTTGCAATCGTTCAGATTGGACAGTGGTATCTTTGACTCATTTTAACATTTGAAATACATTATGCTAGGTCATTTGCCAGCATAGCTCCTTTTGCTTTTAAAAAGTGCATTACTTAAAATGGTTGTCCTAGTATGGACACACTCCAGTAGATGCTGTTGTTTGTGAGAGAGATCTTCTTTTCTCTCTTAATGTTATGATCAAAACCAGTGAATCTTCATGCTCTCTTCATTGTGGTGTGTAGTTTCCATGCAACATATGCTTCCTATGAGCTTTAAGAGCAAACCCTTGCTCTATGCAAAATGGAAGACCAAGACTGATGAGAAGTTTATAACCCAAGAAAAGACAAATAGGAAAGCTCAGTGGTTCAGTGAAATGTACATGACATGAAATGTTAACAGTTAATACAGCTCAGCAGGGAGCCCAGGAAAAGATTATTTTCTCTGAAAGTACAATACTAATCTTTGAGACAGATACCAAGATTGTTTCCTGTTATCTTATTAAAGTAAACCTAACTACAGTAGCAGGCTTAAGGGAAATGAGACAAAAATCTAGTCATAAATAACTGCTTATAGCCATTTGTCTTAGCTCCCTCATATCTGCTATTGCAGTCAGGTTTGCTACAGTAAAATAACAAAACAAAATATTTTGTTGCATATATAAGAGCAGCATCAACACATTCACTTGGTCTTGGTTTGATTCCCCACTGGAGTTAAGAGAATTCATTTTGCTAATTTCAGTGAGTGATGGAGCATTGCTCTTACAAAGGAATTGGTGTGATTCCTGGTGAATTGTGTCAAGAGATGTTTTTAGTGTCTTTCATCTATACATAGATTTTCTTTATGAAAGTCTTACATGCACATTTGACACATTGTTTGTCTCTGCTTTTTCATCTGAAAAGAACACCATAGCAATATCTATTTTAGCTTGGTCTTGCGCACTCTACCCTTTGAGTAGTGAACCATGCTGCTTTATCTATTCAGCGTGGCAAATTGGTTGGGTTGGCAAACCCAACTCTTGGCACACCATGAAGGTTCCTTCCCACCAAACCCTGGACCAGATGTGTACAGGCTGTACTTTGTGAAATGGAGTTGTGACTTGTAAGAGCTTTGAAGTGGGTCCAATTATTCCATTTCCAGTCTTGCCTCAAATTGCTCCCCATCATATATGCCTATTCCTCAGCATGTTTTAACTGCACTTAAGGCTAAAAATAATATAGAGCCGAATGTCATATAATGATTTTTTCTAAATAATCAGTGATAATATGATAAGGGAAATGTTTATAGATTATCTGACTACATTGATGTACTAACCACATGTCCCATTAGGTAAGTGCTTCCTTGTATTCTTACTTCACACATATAAACACTGCCGAAAGATATAGCATCAGATGTTATCAGTGCAGTAGGAAAACAACAACAAAAACAGACAGACACACACACACACACACACACAAAGTTGCCTCAATATCCTTACCTCCTGAGGAAAAAAAACATAGGTGCAAATTAGTAAATACTTTGCCTGTAAACTTAAAAACATGTTTGTATGTGTCTGAGACTTAGAGATTTTTTTGTTTGTTTTAATCGAAGAACATTGGAAACCTGAAATTTTAATTTCTCATCAGGAAAACAGTAGGCTTCTTCTTGCATGTCATGGAAGGATTCTTCCCATGTCCAGAAACAAAACTGGCACAAGAAACTGGCCTGGGTCAGTATAACATAGATTACAATAATCAGAAAAACATTGACTTCAGTGTGCAAATGCAATTTTCATGCTGTTTCAGGGAACTGCAGCATGCTGATCGGCCTGCTCGATCTGGCTGTAGCATTAGGGACATATTTACAGAGCATTTCTGAAGTACTTTCCCAGCAGGTGCACGTGCCCACAGCCCCTCTTCCTGAGGAGCCTGCTGGCAGAAGCCGAGCTGCCTGACCTGCCACCAGCACATCAGCATCGCCAAAATGCCGGCTGTGTGGCAGTACCCAGTGCTGCCTGGGTTATCAGCACACATGGCGATGGACCTCGAGGCACAGCACATCGCCCTCCTGCTCTGCTCTACACGGCTGTGGCCTCACCTCGAGCACTGAGTGCAGCTTTGGTTGCCACATTATAAAAAGGACTTAAAACTATTAGAGAGTGTCCAAAGAAGGCTTCAAAGTGGTGAAGGGTCTGGAGAGCAAGACGGATGAGGAGCGCCTGAGGTCTGTGGGTTTGTTCAGCCTGCAGGAGACTGAGGAGAGGCCTCGTGGCAGCCTGCAGCTTCCTCACGAGGGGAGCGGAGGGGCTGGTGCTGAGCTCTGCTCTCTGGGGACAGCGACAAAACTCGATGGAACGGCATGGAGCTGGGACAGGGGAGGGTCTGGCTGGAGGAGGAAAAGATTCTTCACTGACAGGGGATTTGGCCACTGAAACAGGCCTCCTGGTGAAGTGGTGAGAGCAGCAAGCCTGCTGGAGTTCACAAAGCGTCTGGGCACTGCTCTCAGACATGTGCTTTGGTTTTAGGGGGCGCCTGTGTGGAGCCAGGAGCTGGACTCGAGGATCCGTGGGGGTCCCTTCCAGCTGCGGACATTCTAGCATTCTGTCATCAACCTCAAGAAAAATCCAGTGCTGGATATGCGAGTTTCAATTGCTGACATAAAGACACAACTGTGCAGGTAAGGTGCTACTTGTTTTTGGAAACAGAAAAACTATGTTCGATGTGCTATTGGTTTGTTTTGCTCTTCTCACTGAAGAATCTCTTTGCAGCTGAATGTAAATGTGGACAGTGTTGCTTCAAATGAGAAGGGCTGACAACTGGGAGTGACCAAAACCAGGCTCATACTGTAAACAGTTGTGAGATGTTAGCTATGGCACTTTCCTCCACTGACAGTATGTGGAATAACCCTGTGTAGCATATTGAAATACCAGTTAATTTAATCTTTTGCCATCAAGAAAGTTTAGCTAAATGTTATTTCCACAGTATGGATAAAAACGAACCATTAAGAAAACTAAAAGCCGTAGAATCAGGACCCATGTCCCAATAAAAGAGTTTATGAGTTTGAGCCCAGTAAACTTGTCCATATTTATCAGACTGTCTGTAGAAAAGCAATTTCCTAGCTCTGTATTTTGCCTCCAGATCTGTCTCATGTGCCTGTTGCACATATATAATTTTGTTTGTAAATAGCATATACTATCAAGGAAAAACATTAACAATTTCAGGCAATGAAAAAGAACAAGTCTTAATTTACACAGAAGTACTCAAAGGAATTTAGGAACTGGTCAAGCTTGTAGTAATGACCTTCTTTATTTTGACATCCAGTCACCATTTCTCTCAGTGGGTTTTGAACTCTTGTTTTAGTAGATTGGCATTATGACAACCTGTGTATTGTAGCTTTAAATTACTTTGTAGGCTGATGTCTACTGAATGAAAATAGAAAATCAACGAAAGTTGTTTTTTTTTTTTTCCAGGTGCTTGCAAACTAATATGTTTCCCCGAGGGCTAGAAATAAAGCGTCTTATTAAATCACATCATAAATGACCCATGTAGCACAGTTTATTTTACATTACCTAGGTAAGGAGGCACTGAGCCAAATAAATCAAAGTGAACAAGGCAATAATTGTTCCTCCTTTTATATCACCTAAAATATGGAGGTAATGAAGGAAATGTGATTAAAGTGAGAATGCTTTATTAGTAATAGGCTTTTTTTTTTCCTTTCTTTTTTCTCCAAGAAATAGTGCTCACTGTGGGTAGAGAAACACTTTTCCCTATTTTCAAGCTGACATTTCATATATTTGAAAGGGATAATACTGTACTTGTAAAGTAAAATCAAGCACATTATGTAGGTGGCTGCTTCTTCTTTTCCTTTTTAAATCTAGAATACAGATTTTATGAGTTGGATTTGTTTTGAAATTTTTCTCATGACTTCTGACTGTGAGAAATCATATGTTCAGGAAGAGGTCAAAACATGTCTTCAGTGCTTGTATTAAAATTTTTATGACTTTCTGGAGACTAAAGACCACCAGAGATTCTTTCTTTCATGTGCCAACTAGTTTCATTGAAATAAATGGAATTACTTAATGGAGGTTACGTGGTGAATCTGTTTCTTAACTGAACTGTGTATTATACCCATTAGTCTTCAGTAGGATTAAGATTTCACAGAGTAGCAAATTAGATTTAATCATTACAGTTTAAGTAAATGAAATAGCAATATGGCCCAGAGCAGAAAAATGGCTTTAATTATGATTAAAAATATAAAACAAAGAGAAATATATCTTCCTGATCAAGATTAATCATGCACTTGCCAGGTCTGAAACACAATTAGATTTTTAAAGGTGCACCTAAAAGAACTGGATGTTTAAGATTTAATATTCAAACCTTTTTGCATAAGAATGTCCCTACTGTCTCAGACGCTGGGTCATCTTAATTCAGTGTCCTCTCTCTGAGGTCAGCCAGCAGCAGACATGCAAGAACATAAGAAGTATGGCAATTACAGAATTACGTAGAAGTCCTAATTACAGAATGATATAGAGGTTCTTTCTGGGATACCATGCCTTTCTGGTTTATGGTCAACAGTTCACACTGAATTTGGGCCATGTTGTTTATTTTGTGTTGATGGGCCTGCAATGTTTGTATAAACGTTTTGCTATCTCTTCCGTACTTTCTATTCCCTTGGAGCAATGTCTTCTGCGATGGAGTTACACACTCTGCCAAAAGAAAAAAAAATCCTTCTGTTTGTTTAGGGTCCTAATCATTATGGAATTGAGAAATACTGACTACTTTCTATTCAGCAGAAGTTGCCTGGCAGTACTGAAATGGAATGTTTCTGAGTGACTATGTCATGAGATATAAGTTGCTGGCTACACTGTACTTGTGTGTCACCTCTCTCATCTGTAGCACTTCCAATTCTACAGTTTTCTGGTAAAAAATTTTTGTCTTGTTGCTAACTGAAATCTCACATGCACTGAGTTTTGCATTTTTTTTCCTACTTCTTATCCGCTTATCCGTTTAACTGCTTGTCTTAGTTTGAGTCATCAGATCTGCCTCAGTCACCCACACCCTTCCCCATCAGCTACATTTACCCCCATGCACAGGGACCACCATCCAAGCTCCATGGGTGGTGCTGTTCTGCACATGTAATTACAATTATATGGATTTTGAAGAAAGACTGTAGATGTAATTTGATCTATTCTGAAGATACTTTTCTTTACTCTTCGTATTGAAATTATTTTAGATTCCATTTGGTCAATTATTCAGATATCAAGAAAGAGATATGTATGTCTGTATGCATCATTTCTTCCTGATGTGTAATTCTTGATCAATTCTGCTGCCATTTATCTCTGGAACTGTGTTGTGCAAAATACTGTAGGATGGCTTTGCATGCAAATATGCATACATGAGCAAATCATGCGAATGGGCTGTTCTAGATAAGGTAGGCCAGCACCTCACAGTGATGCCATATTCTACCTCAAGCTTGACTTCTCCTTGCATGTCAGTATCTATCATGCACTAGGAGCAGAAAGGGTCAGGACAGGTCAAACTCTAAAACAGGAGGAGTAGGCAATGAGAGAAACTGTAAACAATCCCGTGCAAACCCTGGCTATTCAATTAGCTGAGTACCAGAGAAAATTCAGCATCGTTTCTCCAAGGGAGTCCTTCAGGAATGGACTGAATACACAGACCTGCTTGTCCTACCCCAGGGGAGCAGTGATCAACCTTGGCACACTGGGTTGTAATCTACATTTCCATTACTGGCAGGTGCGAAATAAACCGAGAGTTAATGAAGTGTTTTGTAATCCTTTTGGGATGTAAAATCATTCTATAAGTAGTATCAGGCTCAGTGGGGGAATGACTCTCTTGTATGCCAGAAATGAGTGGAAAGGAAGAACAGTGCATGAGATTTGTAAAAGTGCTTTGATAATTTAGACATCTAAAGCACTCAAATTCACCTTTACACGAAGCACAGACCTTCTCAGAATATTGTTTTATCCTCCCAAATTACCCCCATAGATTATAAATGAATTTCTGGAGCCAGATCCCAGAATTGGCTCAGGAGTCAGATACTTGGGAGGAGAAGAGAGAAAAGAGAGCTGGGCCAGCTCCCACCAGCTGTCCAGAGACATGATCAACTAATTTGTGCATCTGTGCTAACTCTAACCTGCCAACCAGTCTGTGAAATACATTGATTATTTGGATCTCCTATACTATTGTAGTATAGTATCTTTCAGGATGAGTTTCTATGTTTTAAGGAGGAAGAAAACCAACTAATCAGTATCAGGAGTATTAACACTTTTATTTTATTTTATTTTATTTTATTTTATTTTATTTTATTTTATTTTATTTTATTTTATTTTATTTTATTTTAATTTTTTATTTTTTTAGTGGTCAAATAGACCCAATGCACTACATTCTTGCATTAGGTTGCAATAACCATCAAACAAAAAATTGACTGCATGATCCAGGGGCTGTAGCCCATGCCTTAGCACCATCTGGTGAAGCAGGCGTGATCCTCTCTTCCATACTGTGTCTGTGTTCATGCCTAAATGTCTCTGTCTCACTGAAATCAGCAATTATTTTGGGTACAGGCCAACAGGAGAATAATGAAGGTTATTGAGAATGGTTTCAAAAGATGTTTTTTTAGCTAAATAGCTCTGTGCAAAGGGAGACATTCCTGGGCTGTCCTAACAGCCTTTTGGTGTAGGTCAGTGAGGATAACAAGCAACACTTGCCATGAGTCATTTCTGACAGGATTCAGGACTGGATCAAGGAGCCTGGTGCAGAAAGCCAAAATATGATCAAAAGGATGGTTAGTGTTTGTGCTCTTGGCAAATGAGCAATACCTGCTTGTAGGTGGTGGCTTGAAGCCACAATTGAGCTGTGTACAGGTTTTGTTTATTGCCGTGGAAGATAGCAGAAAAATAAATGCTCCCTTTGTATGTTGTCTGTTGTGTAAATTGGCAGCTTTCAAGTCAACTGTTCTAGATTGCTATGCACATTTTGGTGGGATGGGACTGGGGGTTATGAACATTGCTTTGGTAAAAATGTTTTTATTTTATAAAGTCCATTGTAATTGAAAAGGTTAGAGCATATCCAAAAAAACATGAAACAGATTGTGCTAATATGTGTTATCTTAATCAAATATGTCATTTGAAGGGGAACCAAATGTGGTCATCGCTTTATTGTCACTACGTGGTCATTTGCTAGAAGCCAGTAAAGTAAGCACTGCTTGTTAAAATCTGAGTGACCTTTTCAAGGCTGAGCAGAGTGCTAAGTATATTAAGTAAGTCACCTTTCCTTATCTGGCATGACAGATGTTTGATTTGGTTGACATTTTCAGGAATGCAGAAACGATTATGACTTCAATTGTTTATTCATCAGAGGTTGTGAAGTTAACTGATGTTGCATATATACTTTTTTATTTTGTACAATAAACTGTGATATTCTTTTGGTCTGATGTAAGTTTATCAGTGTTTAAAAAGACGTAAGCAGCATTTGTGTTCTTCATGGAAAGGTCATTTCTTTATGACAAGTGATGTTTTAGACACAAGCGGTATATTAGGGAAAACTCGGACATTTAACAAATTATTTTCTAGGCGTTACAGAGAAATCAAGCAATTGTGCAAACCTACATTAAAAGGCCTCTAATTCTGAGCCTCACTAAATGAAGGAGTACTCTGGTCTTTTGACTTCTCTTTGAATGGGTGAGTAATATCTGCTGAATTGTTCCCTTGGAAATCTTTCCCTTTTCTTTGGTAACTGTCCAGAAAATCTATTTTTTTTTGTCAAAAACCATATAATTTTTATTATAGCAACACAACAGTGTAAAAACACTGCCTGTTGGTAAACTGAGGCATGAAGATGATTGCAGTCCTTTGGACTTTTATACAAGACCACTTTAACTGAACAAATAAATGAAGTAAGAATTAGACAACTTTTATTTGGACGTTGCAGTGCTATTTAAGTAATAATTCTGTGCAGTGAATGAAGTTATAGGAAAGTTATGTTTTATGGGTAACCAGTACAGTATAGATGAAAATGTTAGTTGGAAAGTTTTACAAATAATTTTAATTTCTTCAATCTGAGCATATTTATTCCTACGTAACAAATACTGTTTGTCTGTAACAGAGAGCAACTCTGCGCACTTCAGACAGTTCTGTAAATTACTATCCTTACAACAAGATACACATACAAAAATACAAAGAAAATCAATTACTACAGAAAGATGCATCAAATAGTGTTAAATAAAATTGTAGCATAACACATTGACATAATTTTGCTTTTCTTCTTGTAGAAATGCTTTTCAGTCCATCAGAAATTCAAAATAATTTCTTAATTAGCTAGCCTTAGAATATATCTAACTTCTATTTTATAGCTCCACTGGCAAACCAAAACCAACTGCACTTTTTATAGGAATTCTGCATTTTTTTAAAAAATATACATACATGGTGGGTTGATCTTGGCTGATCACCATGTGCCCACCCAGACACTCCCTCACTCCCCCACCTCAGCAAGACAGAGGGAGTA
This sequence comes from Cygnus olor, assembly GCF_009769625.2. Classification (NCBI taxonomy): domain Eukaryota; kingdom Metazoa; phylum Chordata; class Aves; order Anseriformes; family Anatidae; genus Cygnus; species Cygnus olor. The sequence continues at coordinate 76,462,204 of NC_049198.1, read as the reverse complement.
AATACAACAAAAAATCCTCATGGGTCAAGATAAAGGCTTTTTAATGACAAAAAGCAAAGGTCATTCACGGAAGAAAAGCAAAAAAAAAAAAAAAAAAAGAGATGTATTCTCTACTTCACATCAGCAGGGGATATTCAGACACTTCCTGGGAAGTTAACTCTATTCCAGCCAGACACAGTACAGCACGTATCTCAAGAAATGCACTTATCTTCTCCAAGGTCTGAAAACAACTGGTGAAAAACAGCACCCCCAGGCCCCTTTCTGCAGGGCTGCTCTGCAGCCACTCATCCTCCAGTCTGTGCCTGTACCTGGCATTTTCTTTTGTTGAACTTCATGCTGTTGCCAAACAGCCCATGCTGCAGTGTATCCAGATCCCTCTGCGAGGCCTCTCAGCCCTCTAGAGAGTCAACAGCATCTCCCCACTGGGTATCGTCAGCACACTCACTGGGGATGCTCTGCACAGCTGCATCCAGATCGTTGATAAAAATATTGAATAGAACTGAGCCCTGGGGAGCACTGCTAGTGACCGGCCGCCAGCCCGATGTAGCCCTGTTCACTGCAACCCTTCGGGCTCTACGATCCAGTCAGTTCTTTGACCAGGATATGGTGACGGACAATATCTAAATACCTTACTAAAATAAGAAAGATTATGTCTGCCACCTTCCCTTCATCTACCAAGCAGGTAACCTTATCATAGAAGGAGATCAAATTACCAGGGCAGGCCTTTCCCTTCATGAACCCATGCTGACTAGGCCTGATAATAGCCTTGTTCTTTAAATGCATTCCACGATCCCCCAGGACAATCTTTGTAACTTCTTCAGGGACTGTAGATTCCTGGGTCTTCTCTTGTGCTCTTCATGTGCATGGGTATAATGTTGGCTAGCTTCCAATAGGCAGGGACCTCCCGTGTCTCCCATGACTTCTGGTAATTGGTTGAGAGGGATCCAGCAATACCATTCACTAATTCCTTCGCCACTCGGGGGTGAATCCTGTCAGGCCCCATGGACTTAGGAACATTGAGCTGATACTGCCATTCTCTCACAATTTCAGTGACCGCAGATGGATAGTCACTGCTCTCTCAGACATGGTCCTCCTTTTCCTCTGCCTTTTCCTTATTCTTGCTTGTTACCTGACCATCAACTAAAAGTATCAGTCCAATGTTTTTGTTTGGCCTCTTGCTGTTGATACACTTGAAAAAGCCTTTTCTGGCCATCTGGCACCATGGTGGCAAGTGTCAGCTCAAGCTGAGTTTTGTTTTTCTCATTTTCTCCCTGCAGATGTGAGCTGCAGCTCTGTACTCCCCCTGTGATGCCAGACTTTGCTTCCTTGCTTTCTGAATTTACTATCTTTCTAAGACAAAATGAAGCACAACGTGACAAAAGAACCTGCAGAGGATGATGACGGATGGGGAGGGAGCAGTGAATTTTGATATCCTGACTGAGTAGCAGAGACGTTACACGACCAGATGGCATATTGCCTTCGAAAGTGCTTTTGACTTTTGAGTTCTACTAGAAGACTGGAAAAAATTTAAGTGTCAGCTGTTGAATTGGAGCCAATCACTAGCGCCAAATGGGAAGAGCATCGGTGTTTCCTAAGTATTGCTAGCAATGGAGAAACTTCAGCTTTCAAGTTTCAGTTTTTCAGTTTCATCAAAACAGCTAGTGAGATGACACAAATTTGAGTGAAAGAAAAAGTTTGGGGTTAAGGTAAGCAACAAAATATTTATTTTAAATACACAGGACATTTTTTTCCCTAAGTGATTGTCAGTTTCATAACTTCTAATTTTTGGGAATATATCTTTGCATGCCCTGCACATAGATTTGGTGTTCCCAAAGAGGAATGGCAGGCTTTTTCTGAAAAAAAAAAAAAAAAATAGGACCCATCTGAACCACTTCAGACTGAGGATTCACAACTGAATACCTTGGATCACCAACAATTTAGAAAATACAAGCCAGAATAAGGAGATCCACTCTGCTGCTTTATTTTTGCATTCCTCCTGTGACTGTAGAGAGCCTAATTCAGTAACAGTTAATGTCATAACATCTAAACTGTAGAGAAAGCACAGTGGAGATTTACCTCCTTGTGAAGGTGAATGGGAGAGTGAGGAGAATTACCTGGGAGAAAATTAGGTCCAAATTTTCCTTTCCTTTCCTTGCCTTGCCTTGCCTTGCCTTGCCTTGCCTTGCCTTGCCTTTCCTTGCCTTTCCTTTCCTTCCCTTTCCTCTCCTTTCCTCTCCTTTCCTCTCCTTTTCCTCTCCTTTTCCTCTCCTTTTCTCTCCTTTTCCTCTCCTTTTCTCTCCTTTCCTATCCTTCCCTTTTCTTCCCTCTCCTTCTCCTCTCCTTTCCCTTTTTATTTCCATCTGGTAGGTGGACAAAGACCCTTCTGGCAGTTTTATTTCTGTTGCCAGTGTGGGCCTTTCTAGCCTTAACTTAGCATCCCTCATCCAGCAGTGCCTTCCACTTTCTCATCCTTACTGAGATAGTTTCAACTGTTTTTCTTTCCCTCTGTAAACTTACCTTGAGTTGTCTTGTATTTCTGTTTGGTCAATAACTTTTCAAAGGTCACTGATTTCTAAGGGAGACCAAAGGTTTTATTTAGTAATCTTAACTGAAAATTGCTGGGCAGGTTTGTGAAAGGAATGTTTTCAGTTGCTGACATATTGTATTTTTCTTCTCCTATAATTTCATGAAACCTTCAAGAATTTGTATCTGACAGTAATGCCATTTTCAAAAGCAGAATCTCTGGTTGTTTTCTCTCCTGCATGACCTGATTTAGAGGGTGTTCACATGGCTGCTCGAGGGGGACCCACATTTAGTTGGAGAAAGCACCAGTACGGGGTCACCACCCATCCGAGGGAGCTTTTATACAGAATGTGGGAGACCCAAGTTTAGTTTTTAGTGATCTCTTGTAGCTTATTGAGAATATGCTTTGCTCAAGTTTACTGATGAGATTGTTCTGTCAATACCACCTGCTGGAGCAACATGACTTTTCAAGGATTGTTTAGCATCTGCTGCACAGGAAGGATGGTTTGGGCATTTTACTAGGAGAGAAGAGACCTGAGTTTGTGTTTTAATAAATATAAAACACTAATTGTATACAACTGTACTTAAACTTTGAGGGGGGCAACCACCCCCCTCAAGTCCTCTTGCAGATAATATTAGGTTGATTATCAAGTTAGGGGCTTTTTATAATTAAATGAAAACTGAACCACTAAAAGCAGTTGGACATGTCCCCTACCTTAGGCATGGCTCCCACCTTGATACTACAAGGGAGGCACTCAGATCAACTCAGACAAATGGGAGATCTGAGCCCCATCCTTGTGCTTGATAGTGTACTGCTGCTTTGCTCGGACTTCTGGGTTTTGCACATCCCATTCTTACAGTTGCCTCCACTGCAATATCTGGAAAATTAACTTGAATGAAATTCTCAAAAAAATGAACTAGTTAAAGTTTTACTCTTTACTTTTTTTTTTTTCTCTGACATACTTAGAACTAAGTGTAACTAGAATTTACATTGGTTTATGTAAATTCATTTTATAGGTAAATTTAAATTAAGCTGATGTAGGGCTGCTCTAAGGTGAAAGCAATGTCAAAGCAGGAATTAAATAAAGTTGAAGTAATTCTGAAGTTGCACCTTCAGTTTGTTAATTACCCTACAGATAATCTTCAAAGGGCCCTTTTGCATTACATGCTGGGCAGAGGTGCTTAGAGTGGGAGTGACAGTGATGACAAGCTAAATGATGTTGTATCTAAATGCTTTTACAAAACACCTCTCCCTTTGTGCTGCCACTTCAGAGTAAGAAAAGGAAGAGATTACATAGGGGTCACCAGCCTTTTTACCCCATCCTCTCCAAAAAAAAAACCCTGGCACCCCCCCGCTTTGGAAAGCTCGCACTGAAATACTGCCAGCCGGGCTCTGGAGAGGCATTTAGAGCTCCTGACGGCAGGCTGAGATAATAGTGAGTTAATAGCATAACTGCTGCTGGCTGGCTGGAAACAGTTTTCTGCAGTATTGGATTCAGAGGACAGCACCGCGTCTGGAAAAACAAACAGGAAAAAAAAAAAAGGGATGGCCGTGGTGTGAGGGAGCAGGTGCACTGCCCACACAGTGCTGGAGCGTGGGGACGAGCATGTCTCCGGGAAAAGTTTCCAATTAGCTGTCCCTAAATCTGAAGCAGCAGTGCTTGAGGCTGTCAGAAAATAGCTCCGACAGACAATGACTTAAAGAGATGGATCTTCTTTAGCGAGACAGATCTTTAGCTTTCACTTTCAATTATCTGTGGTTCGTGAACACATGCAAAAAGAATTGCTCATTCATATTAATGAACTGCATATGTATGTTTGCTTATTTTCTTCTCCTATCCTGCTGCTGCTTCAGGCAAGATATAACAGTTTTGGTTAGCTGCAAAGCCCAATTTAGGCAAATATCAGTGCTGAATTATGCAGCAGGCTAGCGGCTACTGGCTTTTCCTTCCCAAAGGATGAAATCTTTCCTTTTGTAGTTACAAAAGTATATTTAGTCCAGAATTATGGAGCACTTTTTCAGCTAAGCTTAGTCTAAAGAACCCTTGAGCAATTCTGATTGCAGTCAAAATTGTGGAAAAAAGAAACAAAACCTCAAATCACACTCTTTCCCCCCCTCTCCTCCCCTTCTACCACCAATCACAATTTTTACAAGTTTTTTTTTTTTTTTTTTTCATCGGCAATGTACATGCAAGGTACATTTCCACATTTTGTTGCTGGCTCTTAGAGGTTTAATTAGGTTCTCAGCAATGCTATTTATACACCGACATTTTTCAAAGAGCTGCATGCTCTACATAGCTAATGAAAAAGGTGGTACAACCACAGAAAAAAAATTAATATTATTCATGGGATGTTGCAAGAGAAAATGGAGCAGTGGATCACATTAATTCCAGCAAATACTATTATTTTAAACTCATTTAAATGCAAGTCAAACTTACTGAACATATCATCCTAGAGAGCGACTAACATTTATCTTCTTGCTATAATCAGAGCAAACAGTCTTGGGTTAGGAAATTGGTCATAGGCTGACACTCACAGTTTGCAGGAACAGGCCATTAGTACAGCTGGCTCTGATAAAACCTACGGATACCACAGAGGAGGGGCAATTCTACCTTTATGTTTTATTTAATTGGAACTATGATTAATTGCATGCATTCCCATCTGCACAGAGAATCCTACGCTCACTGTCACTTCAGAAATACATTCCAGATCTGCCGTAAACTAGTAAATGCTACCCTGAAGTCTGTGTTTCCAAAACCATATGCCCACTAAACCTGCAGTCTTCACATTTTTCTACCTGTGTCTTTTAGTGGTAATTGGAGGCATAATTACAATGTCTATAAAAATAAATTGTTATCATGTTCCTTTGATATCCACTGCAATTTCAATGTAGAGAATTAAGCTGTTTTGCCCCACTCTAAATATTTTGACACATGAAAATCATGATCACATGTAGTACTTATGGCTATTTAACATGTCCCGATGAGGTGGGAACAGGCAGGAATATCTCTATAGCACTGGACAGGCTGCATTATATCCCAGCTCTTATATGACTCGGTGAATTATTTGACCCTTCTATAACTGTATTTTTTTTCATGAAATTGAAAAAAATCATTGCCTTTAGATGGTAGCAACAAAATTAATTTTCTTTCTCTTTCTTTCTTTCTTTTTCTTTCTTTCTTTCTTTCTTTCTTTCTTTCTTTCTTTCTTTCTTTCTTTCTTTCATTCTTTCTTTCTTTCTTTCTTTCTCTTTCTTTCTCTCGCTCTCTTGCTCTTTCCCCTTCCCTTCCCTTCCCTTCCCTTCCCTTCCCTTCCCTTCCCTTCCCTTCCCTTCCCTTCCCTTCCCTTCCCTTCCCTACCCTTCCCTTCCCTTCCCTTCCCTTCCCTTCCCTTCCCTTCCCTTCCCTTCCCTTCCCTTCCCTTCCCTTCCCTTCCCTTCCCTCCCTCCCTCCCTCCCTCCTTCCTCCCCTCCTCCCCTTCTTCCTCCCTTCCTCCCTCTCTTTCTCTTTCTCTCTTTCTCTTTCTCTCTCTTTCTTTCTCTCTCTCTCTTTCCTTCTTAGTTGTAGTTATTTTTTTAAATAATATCCAATGATATCACTACATTGAGACTCTGGAAGCCAGCCAAGACAATGAAATACATTGTATACATGACCTTTACCTTTGAAGAACAAAAATAATTTTCATGTGTTGGCCAGTACCATACTGTCCGAGCGCTCATCCACTGCTTATGTTCAACAAGAACGGCTGCTAATTTGGTTGTCATGACAACCACATCTCTACTTCCATATTTTCTTCCTCAAGCCCAATCTGTTTATGTACCTCAAAATTGTTTCAGTTTCCTACGTTAACCTCAGTAACCTAAATAAACTTTTTGTGACCAGAGGAGTGGAAAAAAAATAAAAGGAAAAAAAAAGGAAGAAAAAAAAAGGAAAAAAAAAAGAAAGGAAAGGAAAGGAATAGCAACTTACATTAGAAAAGATTTTGATTTTTTACTTAAGTATGTAATTGGTAGTTAAAAGATCACTGTTTTGTAATTCATGCTCCAATTATTATATAGGGTAATGTATCACTTCAAATGGCTGTCAGTATCTTAAAAGTTCAAATTCTAAATTTTAGAGCAAGAAAAAGTAGCCTTAGCCTAGATTTCTCTTGTACTTATATGCAGATCTACTATGTAAGGGTTGGGCACAATGGTTCAAGAATGTAGGTCATCAAATCCAGTATCCTATCTCCAACGTAAGCTAATACCAGGTTCTTTCAGGCAGAGATGAACACAACTTGGAATTTCTGTTATCTAATCTAATCTGTTCTTTATCTAATCTAATCTGTTCTTTATCTAATGCCCATTCTTCTCTGAAAATTGGATCTGAAAAAGATATGTTGTGAGGTTAATTGCTGAATAGGAAATCCAGGAAGATTTGAACTGGAAAATCAATATATATATATATATATTTTTTTTTTTTTTCACCATATAAAAATATTTACCCCGTTTTATATAACTGAACACAAGTCCTTCATTCCTCCCTCCCATTCAATACTAAATTTCCTTACTGTAGGTAAGTGTATTGCTTACTGATGTAGCAGTAAGTTGATGCTCCATCTGCTCTGCCCCCAAAATAAACTAACAAAATCTTTTTGTCCCTTACCCTCCATGGAAATCACGCCTTGGAGCTGTGAGCTGTGAATTCTCCTTATTGGAAATAGTAATATTTTTAAGATGTGGATGAGTTAGAGAAGATATCATTTTCCTAACATCCTTTGCTAAACTAAAAAGCTCTAATAGTTTTATCCTCCTTCAGCTTGGAACCTTTCCATGTCTGAAACTATTAGATTTTTTTTTTCCCCGTCAAACAATATCTGGGTAGAATAAGAACATTCCACATGGTGCTCAAGAAATGGCATGCCACTTACGCATACAATATCACTGGGATACCTGCAATTATGTTTATCATCCGTTTCTTTGTAAGAGCTTTACACCGTCCTTGCCTTCTTGATTACCACTGTACACAACGGATGTTTTCATGCTTGAGTAATCATGACTCATTCACAATACATCACCGCCACAAGAACTTTAACTTACTTCATTATCACTGTCCAGTTGTCAAAACTGAATTTCATCTGCTATCATATTAAGAATCGGCTACCTCTATACACCTCTGAGACAGATAATATAAACTCATCAGACAAATATATTTGGGAGATTGCTTCACTATCCTATAGCTGTTTTCACTATTTGCTACCTCTAAACATTTCTAACCTCTGAAACACTTCCTCTCCCCATCTAAATGCTTGATTTGGCAGCTGCAGAGCACTTGTTATAAAGACTAAGAAAATTCAGCTATGTTTATGGGAATGAGAAAAAGTAATGTTCCAGAGTACGCCAGAAAGATCTTCAAACTGGAAGGACTCCAAGTATTAAAATATGAAGGCATCTAAATTGTATCTTCTTGCATTTAAGTTCAAGCAGTTTTTAAGACTACTGGTAACTAACATCATTAAAATGCCGAAGTGTGAACATCTCCGGAAACAAAAGTGAAATTCCTGAGTTTGAGCCAAAATAGACTTTGTGAAATGGAAAATTATGACAAGAAAATTGAAAGAAAAAATAATCAGAGAATGCAAAGGATTTTTTTTCACATCTAGCAAGCCAAAAATGTTATCATTCACACAGATGTCCTTTAACCACTGTCTAGTTTCCTTTGTACAATTTTAATGACAGAAAAGCACTATTTACATACTACTTTTTGCCTGCAACATCAAGCCTGTTTTATTTTCCCACCTCATTTCTTTCATTTTTTTTATATTCTATCAAGTCAAGTTTTTAAAAATAAGTATTTCATTATGTGTATACTCAAGCTATTGTATAACTGAGCATGATGGAACACTGTTTTTGGATTATTATTATTATTATTATTATTATTATTATTATTAACAGCATTGCTTCCTGATCCCAGCACAGAGAGCTTTTCCATTTTTCCATTGGTTATCATTTGGTCTGCCCTAGCATTTTGCTGTGATGGAGGGGCTTTCTACCCCGTGATGCTAGGAATGAAAGGAAATAGTGGAAAGATGCAACGGAGTGGTTAGTAGTACATATATTTCAAAGACCTACCTGATTTTCATAGAATGGATAGATAAGATTTAGGCCAGAATCACTTTAGGAGTAGCAGTTAAAAAAAAAAAAAAAAAAGGTTCAAGGAGGAACGTGTTCTACGGACTGAATATGCTCCTAAAATCAAGCTAGAATATAAACAAAGATATTCATATAACAGAAGAAAATAAAGAAACAAATGAAAACAAACAAACAAAAACCAAATACAATCTGGAATTTTGTCTCTGTGAAATTAGAGTCAGGTGTCTGATATTAAGGATAGGAACCATAGGAGCCTTGTATCTCTGTATGACAACCAGTATTTTCCAGCCAAGCAACCAAATGAAGTGTTTTACACTTTGCTTTACTGAACAGTGACGAGACTGTACATAATCTAGTAGTAAAAAATGTGTTGTGGTAAAAGGCAGAATGCTTCAGTTTGTGTAAATATTTGGATCAAAACAGATCTGTTAATGTTTCTATTACAGAAGCAAAAGGTCTGAAAACCTAAGGGAACCAATTGCCAAGTCAGAGAGAGAACTTACAGACTTTATAATTGATGGGACTTGGAAATTACTGCAAAATGGTCGAGCAAGTCATATAGAGAAATAGATCAAATCTAAGGGGACTAATTACAGCTTTGAAGGCATGTAAAAATAAATGGAGTTTACAATGAGTGGAGAATATGGCGGCTCATTTTGAAACTTACAAGGAGCAGATTTCTATTAAAAATACAAATTAAAAACTGGAGAACTGCACGGATCAAAATCAGCAAGTATACTTAACATTCAAGAAAGCTTGAGAAAATTAACTGAGCAGATTAAAAAGACTACAGTTTTACTAAACTTTCTGCTTAAATGAAAGATCAATTAATAACAGGACAACATGAACATGGGTTTATCAAGCAATAGTTTATCAAGTGATTTAGTCAGCTTATTCAAAGCAGGAATGATGTGGCTTAGTTTTTGTATCATTCTTACCAGCACACCGAGAGTAGTAAAAGTATGTGAAAGCGGACAACAACCATCAACACAGTGGAAGCTCATATCATTCCCCCAGGGAATGCCTTACACAAATTATATATAAAAATGGTAGGATATGTAAGGTTATGGCTACTGTGCTTCATATTGGTAATTTTTGCAAGTTGATAACAGGGTTGGAAAAAGGGTCCTAGTTTGAAAATTCATTAACTAGCACCTCTTAGACCTTTTTGTTCATAAATGACTATGATCCATCAATGTAACACTACTATGAAAAAAAAAATATTACAGCTTTAGAATACATTACAGAAGAAGACTCTAAAAATATTATCTAAAATTATAATAAAAATAATCCACCCAGATCAAATATATATTTAAAGAGAAAAAGTATAGGGTAAATTAAAAACCATCAATCCGGACTTCAGAGCTCTGGGCATAGTGATCAAGGGTCTGGGAGCCCAGGTCATTTTTTCCTCAATATTTCCAGTGAGGGGGAAGGATGGGAGGAAGAGGAGCTGGATATTCCAAGCTAATGACTGGCTGTACTGCTGTTGGTGTCAACAGAGTTTTGGTTTCTATGACCAGAGAACCCTGTCTGAAGATCAAGAATTGATGAATAGAGATGCGGTCCACCTCACTAGGAGGGGCATGCCTGTCTTTACTAACAGGATGGCCAACCTAGTAAGGAGGGCTTTAAACTGGGAAAGATGAAGGAAGGGGAAAGTTACATGGATGGGGTAGAGAGTAAAAAATGTCTCAAGTCAGGATGCCTCCAGTGGGTGCATGCAGCCAGGGAAGTGAGTGCAGGACATGAATACAAAGGATCCTCTTCCACCCCTCCCAGGAAACCTGTAGGGTTGATCACCTCCCTGAAATGCTTGTATAGCAATGCATGTAGCATGGGGAATAAACAGGATGAATTGGAGATCTGTGTGAGGTCACAAGGCTGCGATCTCATCACAATTATGGAAACATGGTGGGATAGCTCACGACTGGAATGCTGTCATGGAGGGCTACATGCTTTTTAGGAAAGACTGGCCAGGAAGGCAAGGTGGTGGAGTTGCACTTTATGTGAGAAGGCAACTGGAGTGCATCAAGCTCTGCACAGGGGTGGATGAAGAGTGAGTTGAGAGCTAATGGGTAAGGATTAAAGGGCAGGCTACCATGGCTGACACTGTTGTGGGAGTTTGCTACAGGCCACCTGATCCGGAGGAGGAGATAGATGGAGCCCTCTACAGACAGCTGGAAGTAGCTTCTCAGTCACAGGCCCTGGTTCTCATGGGGGATTTAAACCACCCTCATGTCTGCAGGGAAGCCCACAAAGCTAGGCACAAAAAGTCCAGGAGGTTCCTGCAGAACACTGATGATAACTTTTTGACACAGGTGGTGGAGGAGCCAACAAGGAGAGGTGTGCTGCTGGACCTTACCACTTACAATGAAGGGCTGGTTGGAGATGTGAAGGCTGGGGGCAGCCTTGGCTGCAGTGACTATGAGATGGTGGAGTTCAGGATCTCACGAGGAGGAAGCAGGACAACAAGTAGGATCATAACACTGGACTTCAGGAGAGCAAACTGTGGCCTCTTGAGGGACCTACTTGGAAGAATCCCATGGATTGGGGCCCTAGAAGGAAGGTGGGTCCAAGACAGCTGGTCAGTATTCAAGTATCACTTCCTCCCAGCTCAAGATCAGTATACTCCTGTAAGAAAAAAGGTAAGGAAGGGGGGCAGGAGACCTGCATGAATGAGCAAGGGGCTCCTGGCAAAACTCAAACAGAAGAAGGAATTATACAGCATGTGGAAAAAAGGACAGGCCACTTGGGAGGAATATCAGGACACTGTCAGAGTATGCAGGGATGTGACCAGGAAGGCCAAGGCCCATTGCAAGGGAGAGTGATTGCAAGGACAACAAGAAGGGCTTCTTCAAATACATTAGTAGGAAAAGGAAGACAAGGGCCCACTGCTAAATCCATTCAGCAGCCCTGGTGATGAAAGATATAGAGAAGGCAGAGTTGCTGAGTCCCTTCTTTGCTTCAGTCTTCACTGCTAAGACCAGCTCTCCGGAATCTCAGACCCTGTAGACAAGAGAGGAAGTCTGGAGAAAGGAGGACTTTCCCTTGGCTGAGGAGGACCAGGCTAGATATCATTTAGGCAATCCTGACACCCACAAATCCATGGGCCCCACCAGGATGCAACCATGCATGCTGAGGGAGCTGGCCAATGTTATTGCTAGGCCACTCTCCATCATCTCTGAAAGGTCATGGAGAACAGGAGAGGTCCCTGAGTACCGCAAGAAAGCCAGTGTCGCCCCAGCCTTCAAAAAGGGCAAAAAGGCGGCTAGTCAGCCTCACCTCTATCCCTGGAAAGGTGATGGAACAGCTCATCCTGGAGGTCATCTCCAAGCATGTGGAGGATAAAAAGGTGATCAGTAGTAGTCAGCATGGATTCACCAAGGGGGAAATCATGCTTAATCAATCTGATAGCCTACTGTGATGGGCTGACTGGTTGGGTAGATGAGGGGAGAGCGGTGGATGTGGTCTACCTTGACTGCAGCAAGACTGCAGTGACACTGTCTCTCATAACATCCTCATAGGCAAGCTCAGGAAGCGTGGCCTAGGTGAGTGGCTGGTGGATTGAGAACTGTCTGGATGGCAGAGCTCAGAGGGTTGTGGTCAGTGGTGCAGGGTCTAGATGGAGGCCTGTAGCTAGCAGTGTCCCCCACTGGTCAGCATTGGGTCCAGTCCTGTTCAACTCATTCATCAACAACCTGGACGGTGGAATCGAGTGCACCCTCAGCAAGTTTGCAGATGACACAAAGCTGTGAGCAGTGGCTGATACCCCAGAGGGCTGTGCTGCCATTCAGAGGTACCCGGACAGGCTGGGGAGTTGGGTAGAGGAACCTCATGAAGTTCAACAAGGGCAAGTTCAGGTTCCAGCACCTAGGAAGGAATAACCCCAAGGACCAGTACAGGCTGGGGGCTGACCTGCTGGAGTGCAGCTCTGCAGAGAGGGACCTGGGAGTCTGGGAGGACAGCAGGCTGACCATGAGCCCTCGTGGCCAAGCAGGACAATGGTATTCTGGGGTGCGTGAGGAAGAGTGTTGCCAGCAGGTCAAGGGAGGTAATCCTTCCCCTCTACTCAGCCCTGGTGAGGCCTCACCTGGAGTGTTGTGTCCAGGTCTGGGCTCCCCAGTACAAGATTACAAGAAGGGGTTAGACCAGATCATCTCCAGAGGTGCCTTCCAGCCTCAGCCATTCTATGATTCTTTGGTTGAGGAGGTGAAGAAAGGAGACCTTGTTTTAAGCAGATTAAAGGCACTGGTTTGCCCAGCCCACAAAACAAACTTTCCCAGAAGACGCTGGATCACTTCAAATGCATCAAGGACTTGGGAGTTGAGGGGAAAATTAAGACAAAAAGCTATTTAACTTCAGAATAGAATCAATGATAGGTGTAAATAGATTTCTCTTGCAGATATAAATTGTGTGATTCTGCAGCAGGCTTCTATTAGAACTTGCCTTGCACAGAGAGACAAAAACAGGTTTGTCACGGAAATCACCCAGCTACAAGTACATTCAACTTCCTCATCTGCAATAGGAAGCAAGTTACTTTGTCATTTAGGAGCTCCATTTTGATTTTTGCATAAAAAGGCTATTTTTGTAGCACCTAAGTTCTTCTAAGAACTCCTGACATTCGACCAAGACATGGTCAACTTTTCAAGATTCCTGGTGTCACATCATTCTGTTACCAATGCAAATAAACACACTGGTTGCTCTTTTGAGATGCAGGGGCATACTCAGCAAGAAACAAGCTATACCATATACCATTACCTCACTATTCCTCAGCTGTGGCCATACAGCATTCTTACCGAATCCTATATAGCTGCTTGGGATCTTTCCTCTGAGACTTTTCTTCAGTCCCTTCTTTGCAGCCTTTGCTATTTTTTTCCAATCAAAATCACCATGCTTCATAAAGCTTCCTTTTAGGTATACTGATAGATTTGGCAACAGATAGTATCATTTTTTTTGTTCCCAGCTCAATCACTTTAAATATTAGGTGGTGTTTCACTGCTGTTATATACACTTCTACTGATACTATCTGATAACACACTATTATTAGTACAGATTTTAACTGTATCATCAGAACCTGAACTATTAAAAAGCAATCATTCAGTTGAATGGCTGACATGTTGCAAGCTATATTGAATACACTACTGGAACAGATGGGACTTGTTTTAGGGGAAGAAGTAAACCAGAAAGCATCACTTAATGAAAGCAACTCAGAATAGTTACCACTTAACATTATCATAAATAATACTAATTATTATCAGGAGTTGGACTCGATGATCCTTATGGGTCTCTTCCAACTCAGGATATTCAATGATTACGGTAACAGTAACAATTACTGGGTTACATTAGTGCATTTCAGGCACTATTTAGCCAATGAGGTAGTCATAAGGAAAGTGGAGATTAAAACAACTTTCTACCCATGCTGTCAACAGGACTGTTAATTTAAACATATCATACTCCACTTGGAAGATGTATCCTGACAGCATTCTTCAGTATTTTGATTGATCTCCACTACACAGGCCCAATGTTAGGCATGACTTTGCATGTAGAGACTACAGCTTCAACTGTAAAGCTATCAATTCTTTCCAAACAGCTACTAATTTCAAGTAATATCAAAGTCTTGGTAAGATATTGACTAGAAAATGTTGGTAGCAAAGATTCAATGTTGTAATTACTGTTGCTGTACTTGTTTTCAAGGCCACTGCATCATCTTAGTGTGAAGGCTAATGAGATCTGAAGGGCACACAGCAACAGTAATACAGCACAGAAAGGAGCTACAGTAAACACAAGCTCTTCAGAATGACTTTGTAAAAGCAAAGTCAAATAGAATGTTCTCAACTAATCAGCCCAAAATACTGAAAACACATGCAGCATGGATTATGGTGACAGTATACCCGTATTGTCAGGTTTAGGGGCTATAATCTATCCCAAACAGTTATTCTCCGATTAGTCCAAAGACTATCGGAGAAAACCACATAGCTTAGTAAAACTACTTAAACATTCAGCCAGCTATTTTAAGCCCAACTTCAGTTTTGAGACTGGATGTTTCCATTTCCCTAGAATACTAGGGTTTAACTTAATGTCAACAGACTGCAATTTGAAAGGCTTCCCAGTGTAAACCAGTTGTAAAAAGCACTGCAAGAATTTCACAAAATACACAGCCCAGGACCTTCAGATTTGACATTTATTTAGACATCTCCAGCATGGTACACAATTGCAGATATCCTTTTTTCCATTTAAAGTTGCCGTATAGAAGACTTCAACTCTGCAAGAAAATGTAGAAGAATTAACAAGTTTAAGGACTCTTAAACCTCTGCATCTAGAGCAAGCTACAGAAATAATTTCACCTTGATGATATATTTTAATTTTAACATGCTTTAATTCATCCACCACAAGTTTCTGCAGTAAAGGCCTTTACTTATATGAACGTGTACATTCCTAAATACTCTAATACTGCACAGGTCCCCTCTTTATTTAAGTTTAAGGAGACAAAACCATCAGGTTGGCAAAAGCATTATACAGGTGACTTTACAATTTGTGCCAATTCTGACATTCCAGCAATCGCTGTATTTCCTTCCAAAAACTAACACAGTCATGCCAGCTCTTCAAAAATACTGTTTCTCAGATTAGAGAATTAACAGCATCAGGTATTTCCAAAGTGGAATCAGTTTAAGATAAACAGAAGAGGACTTCCGAATGAAAGTAGCATACTTCCAGAGGCTGGAACAATGGCGGAGGCTTGTTTTGTCTTCAAAAATATCATCAGCATCAGTTAACAGCATCTGCTGTTAATGATCTTATGTTAAGTGCAGTTTGCACTACAAATAAATAGGAATGTTTTATGCTGGTGTTGTGGTTGTTTTGACATTATCAAACTGGAACTGAAGAGATTTTGTTTTCTGAGTTTTAACTGGCATATCAGAAAGCGTTTACAGTATCACAGATTCTCATACTGTTTTGTTTACATCACATATGCCACATATCCATACACATTGTGTGAAGTATAGGTTTGTTTTCTCAAAAGAATTTCTTTTATAGTTATTAAACAATTTAGTACCACTCCACTGCCAGTTAAACCAGTTTAAGACTATCAAGAAGCTGCACTCAGAGAGGTGTGGCTTTGGGGCAGTCAAAGTTCACAAATCAGTGAGTTCTGCAGCCCAGCAGAGCAAACTTAAGCCTACTCATCATTTGAGTTTAGAAGGAACTGCAAGCCACAAACTGTAAGCAACTGGTCTGGGAGGTATTAAAAGTTATAAAGCTTGTAAATGAGTTTAGATTCTCTCAAGCTCAGTTTTGATCACTCTGCTAGAATAACAAACAAAATCAGTTACCCAGTTAGTGCGATTACAGTCTGTCCCCTTCATTTCTTAAGAAGCTGGTGTCTGACTATAAAGAAAGGGGCAGCAAATCCACTTCCAAAGAATGCACACATTACTGCAAGTAATCGCCATTTGTTGTCCACAGAGAATGGAAGGTTCTAGAAAAGAAAATGAATTTTAGTTCTGCAATCAATATAGTACATTTTAATTACTTTCTCATTTGCTTGACAGCAGTGAGAGGCCCAGAGTGCTAACAGGTAGATTACAACTGACTGCAAATATTCATTCTCAGAATATTTTCCCTTCCTTTCAGGCCAATTGACCCCGTCCTTGCAATAGTTTGGAAGTGGCCTCTGGAAGTCATTTTGTCCAATACCCCTCTCATCACCAATTCACATTAAGGAATAAAGAAACCAGTTTGGTCAAGGGCTTGTCCAGTCAACTGTAAATGTCTTGATGCCCCACAGACCCCACAGCCTCCAGGCAACTCTTTCCATTGCTTAATTATTTTTATTACAAAGAACTTTTTCATCATGTAAAGTATATGAAATTAAGCTTTAGATGTATATTTTAAAAGCACACTAAGCACAAAGGTACATCAGAAAGCGTTTACAGTATCACTGTTTCTCCTCATACTGCAAAAGCTCATCATCTGTACCACAGAACCAGAAGGCTGCAGGGAAGGACACCAAAGTCATCTGCATCACCTTGCTGTGGCCATAACAGCACTATCTCCAGACTCCAAATCCCGTTGGATACCAGCTGCAGAAGTGCCAGCAGAGCACTCATTCTGCTCCTCACAAGACCACCCAGCTCCCTGGAACCTTAAAACCCGACTAAATGCCAAAACTTTCCCGGAGATGACTGAGGGACGAGCTCACCTTGAGCAAGCCCGAGGCAGAGCAGGCCTCCATACAGCTCTCGGGGTCAGTCCCAGGCTTGCCTCCAGCCACAACCCTCACAACCCTCCCGCAGCCAAGCCCCGCCATCCCCATCCACGGGCCGAGGCCTGCCCCACGACCTTCGTGCCGCGCCGCAGCGGGTCGGGGCCTCCTCCATTTCCCTCACGGTACCTTCCCAGGCCCGTCCTCGTAGTGGCTCCTGCGGAGGGCGGAGGTGGCGAACCTGCGGACGCCGGCAGCCAGCATGATAGCGACACAGAGCGCTAACCCCCTCTCCCCTGCTCGACCTTCCCGCAGCGCGGCCCGGTGCCCTCTGGGAAATGGCGGCACTGCAGGGAGGAGGGGAGGGAAACAGGAGCAATTCTAGGCGCGATGGGAGTTGTAGTCCTGGCGGTGATCACGTGGTCAGAACGACAGTGTGTGATTGGTCGCGAGGGGTCACCGGGCGTTTCGCCGGTGATGGAGGCCGGCCGCCATTTTGTGGCTGGGGTGCTTCCCGTGCGGGAAGAGGAGTGGCGGCGGCCCCAGGTGAGGGGCGGGAAATGGAGGCGGGCTGTGAGGGACGGGCACCACGGTACGCCACTCCGCTTACAGGAGTAGGCGTGACAGACCCATAGAACCTCAGTGTTACCTCAGGATAATCCTGCAAGTAGTTGGGGCTAGATTTTAAAGGAGATTCCGAGTCCTTTCACTCGCTTGTAGAGCGGTAGAAACGGCAGAGACGCCTCAAAATCCGTGCTTGGTCTCTGCAGGGCTACATCCACAGGTCACTGGGCATCGGTTTAACCGGTGGCAATGGGTTTGGAACTGATAAAAGGCAAGGGAATGTAGGCGAGATAAATAATAGCAAATATTTTTTGTATTGCGAACTTTCAAGAATATATTCAGGCATATTCTTTGAAGGTTACACTTAAGGTTGGACAATACAAGAGAAAATCAACACCATTCATGTTTGGAAAAGGAATAACAAACCCTGCAAAATAATTTCTAAAATGATTGTATCCGTCTTTTCTTCTTCACGTGCGTTGTTCCAAAGGCATGCTTTTTATGCTTTTTTTTTTTTTTTTTTTTTCTCTCTCTCCCCAGTACAGTTTGATGCTCCAATTTCTTTATTTGTTGCAGGGACACAACTTTTTTTTTTTTTTTTCAAAAGTTTTTCTACATAATTACATAGTATCTAAGGAAAAATCCTAAAACCAGGATTTTTTTTTTTTGCTTGTTAACATGACACATTTGTATAGGTGGGTTAATTGAACTGCAAATTTGAGCAGTGAGACGTAATTACGTTAGTTTCTATTTAGAAAATCTGTTTTGGAAAATAGGGTAATTAAGGAACAATAAGGAGCTGTTATTACAAGTTGTACTGAGAGGCAAAATCTATTCAAGCAGAAGACACAGAAAAGCAACATAAAAAGTTTTTTGAATACTTAAAGTGTGTTAGGATGTATCTCTGACTTTCTTGGAATGTAGCTCTTGAATTATCTGCAATATAATTTAGCTGTGTAGTTATAATTGAGTGTTTTGCAAAAATAGGAATTATCACTTTTTTTTTTTTTTTTACCAGAAATTTTTTGCTTTGTTGTTCTGTTGACTGTATAGGGACTCTGTCGAAATCCATTTGGAAATTGGAATTTTGAGCCCAGTCATCCTCATCTATATGCTTATTGGTGTTGTCATAGAGCTTCAAGAGATCTGTAATGCAGAGCTTCTCGTTACGGAATAGTCACCTCCTCCTACTGTGGCCATGATCTTATTTATTCAGACACCTGCTTGCTCTAGAATTGTTATATGTCTACTAAAATGTACTGTACAGCTTACAGCCTCACAATCATGTAGTTCTTCTTGGAAACTTTTGGAATAAATGTGTATTGTAGTTGCTGCTCAAGGAACTTTTTAATGGGGAGCTTAACGTAATCATTAGTCATTCAGATGGTTTTCATAATTTCTCTTAGGGGTTGTATGATCATGTAATTTGGTCTTGGTTATCTGTTAGTGCTTATTTTGTCCACAGATCTACCATAGGCTTTTCATGAAGGTGCTGTGCTGCGTCTTTCACAAAAGCAGACTGTAAAGTGTCCAGATTTCAGCTGGGATAGAGTTAATTTTCCTCCTAGTAGCTGGTATGGTGCTGTGTTTGGGATTTAGGATGAGAACAATGTTGATAACACACTGATATTTTAGTTGTTGCAGAGCAGTGCTTACACAGAGCCAAGGACTTTCAGCTTCTCACACTGCCCCACCAGCAAGGAGGTTGTCGGTACAGGAGGAGCTGGGGGGCACCCAACCAGGACAGGAGACCCAAACTGGCCAAAAGGATGCCCCATATCATAAGGTGTCATGCTCAGCAATAAATCTGCATGTGTGCGCGCACGCACGTGTGCACTTTCTGCTCAGGATATGGCTGGGCATCGATGAGCGTGTGCTGAGCAATTGCATTGTGCATCACTTGCTTTGTATATTATTTGATCATTACTATTATTTACCCTTCATTTTCTGTCCTATTAAATTGTCTTTATCTCAACACATAAGTTTTTACCCTGTGTTTCAGCTTTTCTCCCCCACCTCACAGTGAGGGTGGGGGGGATGCGAATGGCTGGGTGGTGTTTAGCTGCCTGCCAGATTAAACCACAACATACAACCTAAACATTTTTTTCTTTTCTGCAGTGAGTAATAGTACAAAGGATACACTTAAGCTTGTTTTTAGTGGACTTGTCTTTTGTGAGTGCTTCTTTATTCCTTGACCATTAATAGGCAATACAGAACTCTAGCACACCATTTTCCAGTTGGTAGATGTAGTTGTGGTTTAGCTAGCTGTGTTTCAGATGTTTTCCTCTCTCTTGTTCTGTTTTTAATTTTATGCGTCAGAGTTTACAACTCTTTTTCTTCACTTTTCAAAAATGCTTTCCTGTTTCTGCTAGCTTCCCATGCTGATTAGCCCAGCCAGGTCTCTTTCTACCCATTCTCAAGCCTTTCCTAATTGAAATTAATACTGCGATGGTGCTCTGCTTCTTACATGGTAGTCTGCTTACCTTCTGTGGTCACCATGCCACCTACAAGGATATAATTCCTGGATTTTTTCCTCTTTTACCTTTTTTTTTTTTTTTTTTTTTTCTCTCTTCCTGTAGTGGATTCTATGTTGTTTGTTGCTGCTGAAGAGATGCTGAGTATAGGTGTAGATCAGTGTTACTCAGTGGCACCTCATTGGTGAAATTTTTCAACCAGACCAAGATCCTTCCTATTACTTAGGACCAGGTAAACAGTTCCTTGTTTTAGTTTGTTCTCCAAGGCAGCAAATGCACAAAGCAATCATTGACATGGTTTAAAATTTATTCTCTGTTTAACATGACTGTGTAGTTTTTGCTCAAGGATATTTCATTCACTGAGTTCGATTGCAGTTCTTGTCCTAATGCTATTGTTATTATTATTTTTATTATTTGGCATACTGCAGCTGGTGTAGCCATCCTGGTGGGAAGAGTGGTGACACAATACTACATTGCTGTTACTGGACTTTGACCTTTCATACATACAGATTTTGTTTTACTCATAAAGGCCATTAGTTGGGAAGAAACATGCTAAGCAGCCTGTAGTAGAAAATATTACTCCATCACTGTCAGAGTTTAGTCACCGTCCCTCCTATGCATATTGAATCCTGATACTACAGTGTTTTGCTGATCAACTTAATTCTGAGAAGTCTGTGATAGGTTGAGGTGTCATCATTTTCTTTTAGGGTTATGTTGCATATATCCACACAGATTAATGTTAGAAAGGACAAAAGCAGTAGATTTGGTATCCTGACTTCCAGATAATCCAGAAATCTTCTGGATGACTCTTACAGTGATACGGTTACAGGCTTTTATTAGAAATAGTAGTTTACTCCTATAGCTGATGGTTTGCAGATCTTTTCTATGTAGACATAAACAGATGAATTTTCAGGAGTAGCTGTTTCAGTACTGGTGAAGAAATTCATATGACGACTCACATCTGTTTGCCTTCAAAATATGAACTAGGAAATGAAGTACCTCAGCCTATTAACAGGCTACAGTAATTCTGTCCAGTCCGGGGTTTGAGAAAATCATGCAGGTAGAGTTTAGAGAAATAGACTCATTTGCCTTTTTGGCAAAGAAAGATACTACCTTTCAAATTATTAGAAATGTGATGTATAAATTATTATAAATGTGATATACTATAATGAGGGATATGTATACTACATATAGGTGAGTGATATGTATACTACATATAGGCGAGTGATATATATACTATAGAAGGTAATCAGGTGTCAGAATGGATTGTTGTAGGAGATAGTAATTTTTCCAATGGGTGCCCTTGTAAAAATACTGTCTAACACACAGACCAGTTGTGGGGTTTGCGAATGGAATTACTGGGTAAAATTCTCTGGCCTGTGCTATGTAGAGGGCCAGAACAGATTATTACAGTGGAACGTTCTGGCTTTTAAACTTACAGATACTTGAATCTAGCCTTTTAATTTATATCCAGCTTTTTATATGTACAATTCTTTTTTCTTTAAAAAAAATAAATTATTAGTTTAGATTTCTCAGGTTATCTTCTTTATCTTCAATTGCATATTATGTTTTTCTGCTTGTGAATATGACTTTCGTATGAATTCTTTCAGGTACTGCTTCTCACTGGTGCTCACTTTTCACTACAAAAAAAAAAGCTTTTCTTGAACTATAAGGAAAAATACAAGTAAGAAAGAAGAACAGGTAACTAAAGTAGATAATTTTGGATGTCTAACTTTTGTGATCTTGATGAAAGAAGCATAGAAAGCTTAGGGACATCTTAGCAGGGCCATCATGTTTCTAAGCTCCTTGTGTTCTAGTCACAGATAAAATGGTACCAAGATACAGGTCTTACTGATTTTTTGGTCCTGTTTTATGAGTGGAGTAAGTGGGTATTTTTCAATACTGAAATTGTATGTGGTTAAGTTCAGGTGTGTGCATTTCATGAAAATATTTTAGTAGCATATATTCCCAACATTTTTAGTAGTATCATGGACAGTGGCCTCAGGACACAAAACGACTATTATGTAAGACATATAGGAAAATATGGGTTTTCTTTAGAAATTATCCCACATATTTGTTGGCAAGATAAACTATTTTGTGTAACAGTTAAAATTAGAAGTCCCCTCCCTCTGGTTGTAAGGTCAGGATGAATCACCTGTAACTGACTTATTAACCATAAGCTCAAGCAATTATTAAATTTCAAATAATGAAACGGAAAGGTTGAAAATAAGCTATAAGAGGTGGTATATAATTGATATTAGTTACATATTCATAGTAAAGGTGTAGGCTAACAGAAATATCCGTGATGGAGATAGGATAATTTACCAGTGTCTCACTCTAATTTCACAACTGTAGAAGAGTTTCTTTCATAACAGTAATTTAGCTTACCTTATATATGACAGGTCTATTTTTTAGCAAAGTGAATATTCTGAACTTTAAAAATATATTAAGAACATGAAGAAAGAATAGTATTAAAAATGATATGGGGATCATCAACTGAAAAAAGAAGTGATAGCTTGTGAAGCATCTGTATTTAACACAATGAAAGGCTGAAAAAACTGGAAAAGAAAAGAAAGACTGTTAGTTTAAAATAATTCTTACGTTAAGAAGTTACTTTCTTTGCTTCCAAAGATCCCCTGTAAGTCACTGGAAAGTAAAATCAACTAGTAAGAGGAATTGTCCTATGGAAACAGTTACAATACAGTTGTAGACATTGTTAGTATAAGGATGCCTGTGACAGAATGTCACTGCAAGGGGTGAGATCTTTTAATATTTTATTTTGGTTATAGCTGTTAAAAACTGCTAAGCTTTCAGATGTGCAAGCCTTTTGTCAGGTCTGAAACTGATGCAGTAACTTCTGAAGATATATACAGACTGAAAATAACTTATGTAAGTCCCAGTTCAAAGGATGATGGTTGTTTTTGCCAGGTCTTTTTTATTTTATTTATTTTATTTTTTTTAGTGGACCATTTCACAGATCCAGTTCACTATGTAGCTGTACAAAATCTTATGCTGGTCCACAGAAAGGTGTAGAATAGTTGTAGCAATTTAAAGTTGGAAATGGGAGGGGATAGAATTTGTGCTTTTCTTGGTAGCTGCATCACTTTATTTAGGCAAAAGGTTTGTACAACTGTACTTTCAGTAATGAATACATATAGTCACCTAAGGAGAACTGAGAGATTATTTGGGATTAAGACATGAGAATATTATTACATGCACAAATTATTTACTGAGTTGCAGATTCTTAATGTTCAGTGCAATTATGAATTTTGTTTCCCAGGATCATCCTTGATGATATTCAAGCTAAGATACTACTCTGATAGATGTTACAGTATGTTGTGATTCTATATGCAGGTTTCAATTTAACCTGACATGTTACAATCAAGAGGATAAAATCATTGGGATTTCTTTTTGTACTGGAATATCTTTACATGCAAAAGTCTACCTCACACTTCCGTGTGAGCCATCTGCCTTTTTGTTTTATTTTGTTTTTATCAATTGCTGCTCCACATATACAACTCAAGTTTTTGTTTAGAATTGTGTAATTAACATTAATGACATTTTACAATTATTGTATCAGACATAAACGTTAAAGAACATTAAACAGAAATAAGCAGTTAGATTTTCTGTTTTCAACCTGGATTGAAATGCTATGGTTTCTCCGTTTGAAACCTGAAAGAGGGTCTATGTGTTCAAATGTGGTCTGTTTGCTCTAGTTTGTTTACTATTTGTACCAGTTTGTTTACTGTTAGGATTGCAATTAGAAGTAACACAGTACCAGTGTAATTCATATTCTTAAATCATAACTATGAAAGTCATAGGAACTTCTTTGTGGCATTCCTGAATATTAGGCAGACAAGTCACTTGTAAAGACTGTAGCATCAAATCTTTCTGAAGAGCACAGGTATTATAAGAAGTTGGGCGTACATTTATGGATTAAATGTTGCTTATGAAAGCAGGTTGAACGTAGATCTACCTGGTAGTGCTTAGTGACAATATTGCAATGTACCTAGATAAATTATTTTAACACAGTGGGGGATTTTTCAAAAATTGCTCCTTCATATAAATGATTCCTTATGGATGTGAAGTCTCATTTGTATATGCAAAAACATGGTTCACAGGCAAAAATGAGCATCTGACAATAATGTTTTACCCTGACAGATTTTTTCATTAACCTCAAAGCCCTTTCAACCCTTAAATTGTCAGCCTCTTAAAGCCCTTTAATTGTATCTCACTGAAGTTCACATAAAATAGGTATTGGAATGTTTGTTATATGGAATCTATTTTAGAGGCTTTGCAAGAATCTGTCATGTAAAGGGTAAGTCAGAGCTACTTTATAGTATTCATCTAGTTTTGAGGTCTTCCTGTACAATGATGTATGTAAAGCTCCCTTTTTGTTGTCAGAGACACCAAGACAGAAATGGTTTATAATTACAGTGAGAACCATTGTAATTGCTTGCATTTTGAACTATCTCATTGTAACAATCTTGGCTTGGTTGCTAAAACTTTTGTTTGAAGGAGCTTTCCTGGCTATTGGAAAATCTGTGAGCCCTGCAATCATCATGTTTATCCTAAATATATTTGCAGGTGCAATGCTCAATTTACATAGCTAATAATAACCCAAAATGCCCTTAATTTTTCTGCCTCATTTGTACTGTCTTTCTCTCTCTCTCTCTTTTTTTTTTTTTTTTTTTGTGTGTGTGTGTGTGTATAGAATTTAACAAGGGATTTATGGGTAACTTTTTTTTTCTTCTCTCTTTTTTTTTTTTTTCCTGTCAGAGGGATTAGAAGTTGTCTTACTGTTTCTTCCAGTATTGTATCAAGGCAGTATATATTATAGTAGGCTAAAGTCTGTGATATTCTGGGATTCTGGGTTAACTGAAAAGCCTAGTGTAATGCATAAATGCTGTTGAGTTTTGAAGAAGGTCTTTAACCTACCTAGGAATTTTTTTTTTAATTATTATTTTTTTTTTCTCCTGTGGATAGTTAAGAGACCAAATTATACTCAAAATTCCAAATCAAGAGGTTGATGTACAGTGAGTTGAAAAGGGCTTGTTAGTATACCAAACCTGACCTACTTTATATGTGGTAAAGTGGTATCACATACATAGCATGAATACAAATGCTATTGGTAGGAAGAGGTGCTTTACATCAATACAGGCATTCCTGTCAAGTATACTGAATTATGTTAACTGTCAGTTTCACTCGCATGTTTAGACACTTATGTGCAGATTACAGCTGGTTCCAGTATACGTACTTTAATTAAAAAAAAAAAAAACCAACAAAAAAAACTTCCACCACACTTTAAAGCAGATTAGTGATACCTATTTATTTACTATGCCTAAAGTAAGTATTGGTAAATCTGAGTAAAAGATCATAAAGAAATATATCTTAAACTCCAGACATTTGGAGATCTTAGCTTAAAAGTAATACTTTAGTACTTGATGGTGAAGTATGGTACGAAGAGGGAGCTGGGCTTAAGGATAACCTTCAAAATTTTACCTAGCTTCTTGAGTTTTTCATGTTATGTATTTTTTTGTCATGTTTACAGCCTAAGTGAAGCTAATGTTATGTGTGAATGTTTATATGCCTCCTTGGATAAAATCAGAACCCTCTGGTCACTTTCAAATATATTTGACAAAGGATACTACAAAGTTCCTGTAATCACCATGAAAAAGAAATTACAATGTATGGGAAAGAAAGATTGAGAAACATTTGAAAACTGTGATCAATGGTTGTTTTTTTCCTTTCTTCCTTCCTTTTTTTTTTTTTTTTTTTAAATCATGGTAGCTATGTGTTCTATGTGATTACCTCTGGATTTAATTGGGCAAATTAGGCTGCCCTTGAACATTAGGTGTTGAGCCTAACAAGGGGAATGAAGTTTGCCCAGGCTAAAGAGACTGCAAAAGTAATAGTTAAATGTGTGGAGTAGTTTGCAGTGAGAATTTGTGTTGGTGGAAGTATGATTATCATTAGCGTGGACTGTTTTTCCTTTGCTATTCATTTATTTATTTTTGTCTATTTTAACTAGTCTAATAAAAAATGAAAAAAAAAAAAGAGAAGCTAAAATGTTAAAAGCTTTGAAAATATGTGCTTGGCATTCTGACTGTTACTCAGAATAAAATCTTGCTGGCTGCTGAGCTTACTCCACAGTATGAGATATGAATAATCACCTGCCGAAGTTTTTAATGTGTACCTGGTGAAAAGTGGTTCTAGCAATAAAAGGGTATGTTTATTCACCTGAAGTGAAACTACCTGGATTTAAAACAGTGTGAAGAAATGCAGAGGCTCATGGTTGAGGTTGACAGGGATGTAGCATCTTCCCTCATTATGAAGACCCATACAGTGTGAGGATGATGTAAGCCTTGTGGAAGGAGCACGGCCTGCTGAGAAGCGATCAAGTCCTTTAGATGTTATGCGTGCTCCAGCCGATGTCAGCACATCCTTGCACCAAGAATGTGTCAGGACTGCTTAAGGGTAGAGGAGGCAGGTGGTCAGAGCTGGAAGCTGTTAGACAGGAGGCTGAGGGGGCTGCCTGTAAGCTTGCCTGCTACAGAGGACACACTTAATCTGTTTTGCTTGTGTTTGTAGGGGGAGCTGAGCAGTCATGCACCGTGTGGGTGCCGATGACTCAAGGAAGACGAGTGCCTGGGAGACTAAACTTGTGCCACGAGGCAGGAGTCCCACTGACCAGTGTCTTCACGATGGTGTCTGAAATAGTGCTTCTGCTGTGACCAGCCTGGCAGGCAGGTAGAGCTCTGGCATTGTTATGCAAAGATCAGATAACAGAGTGCAGAGGAGGCATGAAAGCAAGTGGTTATTGTACAGGGACTGCAGCATAGGCGTAACCTGCAGGTGGGATATCTAGGGAATGATGTGGCAGCTGAAGTGTCATTTGCTTAAACTTCTGTTCACCTCTGAATTTAGACCAATGTTATTATGTTATTGCTTAATGTTTTGGGGAATAAGGGAAAAGAGAGCTGCAATTAATTTGAGTGGGACTTATGAAAACCTGAGCTGATTGCAGGCTCATTGTCCCTTGATATTTAAACTGATTAGCTGGTTAGTATTTCTCTGAGAACACTCAGTTTCAAAGAAAACAAAACAAAACAATAACGACAACAAAACCACAAACACCTGGTTTCAAAAAAAAAAAGAAATCAACAAAAAATTGCAGTTAAAATAAATGGAAATGAAGGTGGAAAAAGGAAGATTTTTATATTCTTTATGAAAAAAAATGCCAAACTGAATCTGCCTGCAATTTATTAGACCAATTTAGTTACATCTCTTGTTACTATTGTTTTAAATACATTCAGCATGCACTTTCTGGTTTGATGTGTTCAGAAACTTGTTGTTAGTCATAAGCAATAGCTCTCTGTATTATTAAATTTCTCTCCTTAATAGCAGTAGATTGTTCATTGGTTAAGCAAGTATTACTCTCATTTTTCTTGTTGTCAGACTATAAATTCACTTGTGACAGTCCATACACAACAGCTTTTAACTGTGTGTTTTACAAGGATGCTGCCAATGGAATTACTTCAGAATTACATTGATAAAAGAGTAGTAGCTGGTGTTTTTAAAAAGTATTTTCGAGATACCCTAAGCAGACATGTCAGTGTTGACAGGAGGTGAAATTATGTGACTTCAATTTTGACATTGCTGAGGATTTAAAAAGAATTTAATATCTTAGTTCTCAGGGCTCAGAGCTGGATCTTCCATCAAAGCGTACTTCTAAAATATATTCTCTTGATCTGCAGCATTTTTTTTGAGGAAGATGGCTTGTCCATCTATTGACAGTCGTAAGGCGAAATAGTGAGCTGCTCTGCTTTTCCTTGGGGCAAGTGGAGATCCTCTGATAACGTGTTGAAATACTCATAGATTCCGTGGTAGTGATGATACTGATTGGGTGGTTTGCTTATTGTTAACCTCCGTACTGAGGGTTCTTTAGAGGACAAGGCTAATGTGGCTCTATTGCTTCACAGTGATCTTATTGTTACATATATAGCTATAAACCTATATATACGTGTGTGTGTGTATATCTGCAATGTATATATATATACTAATATATATATTAAAGAAAAGAGAAGCAGCATTTACAGTTATACTGCAGCATTTAATATGAAGTCCCAGGAGTCTCCTTCTTGTTTTCCAGAAGCAGTATTTCTCCCTTCTGTAAATATGGCACCTTAAACTACGTGCATTTCTTATCTTACTTTGTTTCAGTTACTAACATCTCAGTTCAGTCAAGATATTTTATTTACTGGAGAGCAATTCGCTTTCTCCACTGACCTGTCTGTTTTTGATCTCTGCTCTAAACTTTGGTTTTAAAGAATGTTTTTGTAATATGTTGGCTAAATTGAATGTATCATCTATACATAATCATTATCTTGAAATATCAACTGTTCAAAATGCTGAATGCAAAATAGACTGATGGTTTCTACTTTATGCTGTGTGTCAGCATCACTAGGTCACTTTACACGTTTGCTTATGAGGTCAACAAAGAGCTATTGTCTGCCAAAACACAGATTTTTTTTTTTTTATATTTGTTTAAGAACTGGCTGTGTTCGGTCAGCATTCAGGCATGCTGAAGAGATAGTGAGTTGAATTTTATTTGTGAATTTGCTGTGTAATTCAGGCAGTAATGATTCATTAAAAATCAGGTTAAAAAAAAAAAAAAAAGGTAAAAAATATCAGGCAGTAGTGATTTGCCCAGAGAAGCTGTGGCTGGCCCATCCCTGGCAGTGCCCAAGGCCAGGCTGGATGGGGCTGGGGGCAGCCTGGGCTGGTGGGAAGTGTCCTGGCCCATGGCAGGGGGTGGCTCTGGGTGGACTTTAAGGTCCCTTCCAGCCCAAACCATTCTGTGATTAAATATGAAGTTAAAATGGAGTGATAAAGAAGATGCTTTGCATCACTACAAGCACTAACAGGATAATTTATTTAGTACAATCGTATCTTCAAAATGTTTTCAACTATCGCCTAACCATAGTTTCCTGGATTTCCACAACAAAGGCTGTGCATTGCTGCAAACACAGCCTAAGAACCCTGCTGGAGTCAACTGGAATTGGGCTCTGAACTCTCACAATGCTGCAGCCCTCCATTCCTGAAAACTTGCCATATAAACTCAACATAGGATACAGTTGTTCCTTTGTACCTTAGTGTGAACAAAGTAAACATTGCTTTCTAGTAGAAAGATATCTCCTTATTTTTGTGGAGGAGAAAAAACATGCACAGTGCATTCCAGAGTAGAGTTCACACAGAAACAAAATCCAGTTTACCTTCCAGGAAGTCACCTGAATACGTCACAGGAACAGATTGCTGCCACAGGCTGTGGCAAATGATGTGCTTAACATTCCCATTAGGAAAAAAAAAATCAGTTACTTGGCTCTTGAGCTGTGTTTGCAGCTTTGCACAAGCTTTGTTGTGGAAACTGTTCTGTTGTTGGTCTGTTGTAGAAGGCTAAGCAACCAGGAGGGTCATTCTTTAAGGCTTCTGACCAATAGCCTCTTGGACACCAGTCTGTGCTAGAACCTGGTTTGTCCATGTCTGGATGTCAGTACATCTTTTACCTAACGCTGCAGGAGTCCAAAGGGTTTGATCTTCAGAAAGCCTTAGAGCTCAGACCCTTCTGCTTGAACTATTTGCTGTGTAAGGAAGTTATGTATTGCTAAAAGACTGTGACAGTCTCTCTGCTTAAATTTAATGCAGATCCCTATTAAGGATGGTACTACCTTGGGTCCTGAAACAGCCACCTGGTGTTATGAAAATGCAGATTTGCCCTTCTTATCTCAGAATGCTTAAACTGAACTCTCTGTACACTCATTTGACACTGATCAATCACCTGACAGAATGCCTAGAAATGCTCTCTAGAAGTGAAAAGACTTTTTGTACTCCTCAGGGTATGGGTTTAGTAATAGAATGCTAAATCTGGGAGAGATGGGACAGCTTGATAGTGAGACAGACTGCAAGTCCAGCAGGAAGGGAAATGAGGCTAGAATATGTGTGTTGGTTTCCTTTGACGTGGCCTGACTGTGAAAAGGAGTGGTGTTACGGCTCTAGCCATAGAGTCTTTCTCCCCCTTTCTTTTCACAGTTTGGAAGCCAGTCAGTTCTCCCAGTCAAGCTTGTGAACCAGCACGCAGATGAAGGTGAGTTTGGATGCAAGTGGAAATTGACGCCTGAGCATTCACGACAGTATGGAGATACTAACGTTTGAGTATTAGGCCCTGAGGATGCATCCAGTACCTTGCATGAAGTCTGTGTAGAACCTGAAACTCCAAAATCTCTATTCAGAGCTTTACTTAACCATTTACCTTTTTTTTTAATCAACCCAATATTTACTCACAAAATTAAAAAAAAAATCCTCTTAAATGTCTGAAGAAATACACCCTGGAATTGATTTTCAGTGAATTTACTGAGATTTTTCATCCTATATGGCTCTAAATTATCAAATGTTTGGTGTATTTATTTATCAAGCACTGTGAAAAATTTCTGTTGCTTGAAAGGTATTTTTTTCTTTTTTTTTTGTTTTTCATGTGTCATCTTCATCTTATTCTGTGTCTTGAAGAAATCTGTGCAAAGCTTCTCTGAAGAATTTGATAGTTTCAGCAGCTTGTTGCTAGGGTCCAGCTCTCTCCTTTGAAACAATTCATTTTGTGAATGACAATTCAATACATTTTATATAAGGGAATTATTACAGGCTAGACATGGAGATAGCATTATTATTATTATTATTATTATTTTTCTACTGCACATACTCAATTGCTTCATGGAATTTCATTTCACAGCTGGAAACTTGACTCCTGACTGGAGTCGTATGATACTTGCAGTTTTTGCTTTGACTACTCAAGTGTAAAAATGGCTAACTTTGCAAGAATACAGTGTATTTAATCCAGCTCAAGAGTGTCATATTACTGTTGAGCAAGTAGTTCTTGTCTGCAAAAATAACCGGACTTGAAATCGAGGAAATCTGAAGCAGAAAAATCTCATTTTCCTTATCTATAGGCAGTCAGATTGAATCAAAGGTTATTTATGCCCTGTCTTGATCAGAATATAAGATGAATAAAGTTTTATTCTTATTTAAAACTACACAAACCCAAGCAGATTGATAGTCTATTATACTCACCTGATTCCTTCTGTTCCGGCAGCACTTAAACGCAGTTAATTCTGGCTAAACTGGTTGCCTCAGAACGGGGAGCAGGGCCTGGAGACCCTTGCTACCAGAAGCACTTCCTATTAAGTTATGTCTGAAGTGTGAGATGAGGGAACTTTTTGTTTCTTGAGATTGAGGATGTATACCAAAAACTATTTCTGCCAGTCACGTTACCAGAGTTAAAATATATTCTGTGTTTTATCTTTTTCCCAAATCCAAACTCTGTTTCAAGTCCTAGTCCCTTGGGCCCATTTCATCTTTTGGTGTTTTCAATGTCCATAAGCAGTTGCCCAGTATCAGTGAACACGTAACCTTCTGGCTGTTGTAGGACCCATCTCAACATACTCGTATGAAGAAATGAGGCCAAGGCTTGACATTATCCCAGCTGTATTCCATTGGGAGTCTTTCATTGGGTTTCCAGCTCCCCATTAATGGAACTGTGCTTACAGTCTGAGTGTTGTTGAAAGGAAAGACTTGGAAATTCTGCTGTAGCAGATGTTTATATTCTGTATCAGTCTGCATGATAGCTCCATATCGTCCTTCTGTGGATGATGAGACCTTCTTCTGTTTGTGAAGGTGTCTCAGTCTATATCACTCTCTTTTACACTCCAAAGAGGAGCCATTTGCTAGTTTATTTTCCAGTAAATATGCTTCTATACCTGTGCTTGTATAGATGTATTTATATGTATATACATACATATCTACAGCATAACTAAGATTTTCTCTTTAAATAAGCAAAGAACACTAAATCGCTGTCCCTTCCTTAAAACCATTCCCTTCAAAAAATCAGTGTGATTGGTAAATGCTGTATGCCAGTTTGAATGTAAAAAGGTCTGTTTACTTGTGCGGATAGGTAGACTATATAAACACCAAACAAAATAAGAAATGTAGGAAGTAAAGTCTCCTGCTTAGTAATAAGACTTAAGAAGGTTTTGTGCAGAGTGCAGGTCCAGTAAGAGAAGAACTCAAAACCGAAAAAGTTCACAGCAGTGCCTTAAACTACAGTATTCAACTCTAGCTCTGGAGTACTTGATGCTGGCTGGACGGCTGGGCCCAGAGAGTGGTGGTGAATGGAATTAAATCCAGCTGGTGACTGGTCACCAGTGGTGTTCCCCAGGAGTTGGTGTTGGGATCCATCCTCTTTAATATTTTATTGATGATTTGGATAAGGGAATTGAGTGCACCCTCAGTAAGTTCGCAGATGACACCAAGCTGGGGGGAAGTGTCGATCTGTCGGAGGGTAGGAAGGCCCTGCAGAGGGACCTGGAGAGAATGGGTCAGTGGCAGAGGCCAATGGGATGAGGTTCAACATGGCTAAGTGCCGGGTCCTGCAGTTTGGCCACAACAACCCCATGCAGCGCTACAGGCTTGGGGCAGAGTGGCTGGAAAGCTGTGCAGAGGAAAAGGATCTGGGGGTGTTGACTGATGCTCATCTGAACATGAGCCGGCAGTGTGCCCAGGTGGTCAAGAAGCCCAACAGCATCCTGGCTTGTAGAAGAAACAGTGTGGCCAGCAGGACCAGGGAGGTGATCGTCCCCCTGTACTCAGCTCTGGTGAGGCCGCACCTCGAGTACTGTGTTCAGTTTTGGGCCCTTCACTACAAGAAGGACATGGAGGTGCTCCAGCGTGTCCAGAGAAGGGCAACAAAACTGGTGAGGGGTCTGGAATGCAGGTCTTGTGAGGAGTGGCTGAGGGAGCTGGGATTGTTTAGTCTGGAGAAGAGGAGGCTCAGGGGAGACCTCATACAACTTCCTGAAGGGAGCTTGTGATGAGGAGGGGGTCTCGTCTTCTCTCAGATAACTAAAGATAGGACTCGAGGAAATGGCCACAAGTTGTGACTGGGGAGGTTAAGATTAGATATCAGGAAAAACTTTTTCTCTCAAAGAGTGGTCAGGCACTGGAACGGCCTGCCCAGGGAGGTGGTGGAGTCACCATCCCTTGTGGTGTTCAAGAAAAGCCTAGACAAGGCGCTATGAGATGTGATTTACTAGCTTAGTGGGTAGTATTGGTGATAGGAGGACGGTTGGACTAGATGATCTTGTAGGTCCTTTCCAACCTTGTGTTTCTATGATTCTATGAATGTTGATAACACACTGCTGTTTGAATTGCTGCAGAGCAGTGCTTACACTGAGGTAAGGACTTTTCAGCTTCTCACACTGCCCTGCCAGTGAGGAGGCTGGGCGTGCAGGAGGACCTGGGAGGGGACAGAAGCAGGACAGGTGACCCTAATTGGCCAAAGGGATATTCTGTACCGTGTGCTGTGGTGTGTCCTGGTTTTGGCTAGGATAGAGCTAATTTTCCTCCTAGTATCTGGTAGGGTGCTGTGCTTTGGATTTAGGATGAGAATAATGTTGATAACACACTGCTGTTTGACTGGTTGCAGAGCAGTGCTTACAGTGAATCAAGGACTTTTCAGCTTCTCGCTCTGTCCTGCCAGACAGAGTGCAGCAGGAGCTGGGAGGGGACAGAAGCAGGACAGCTGACCCCAACTGGCCAAAGGGGTATTCCGTACCATCTGGCATCATGCTGGCCAAGTAGTGTGGGGTGGCAGGCTTGGGGACGGCAGGGGGACAGGCTGGGCATCGGTCAGCGGGTGGTGAGCAAGTGCATTGGGCCAAGCCCCAGCACGTTGCAGTGATTTGTGTCTCTCTGGAATTGCCAGGGTGATGACACACCTTTTTCAAGCCTTTCATTCTGCCATTTTGTTAGGATTTTGCACCTGTTCAGGGGTGAGCTTCCAAAGCACTGGAGGTGTCCACTGCTCTAGATGCCTGCCCATATCCTCCCACACTGCCTGCCACTCATAACTCTCCTGCCTCAGAACAGATTCTCTGGATGGCATTCCTAAGTAGGTGGTTAACTTTGTTAACCAGCTACTTAACCATTCCCAGTTAGGCTCAGGCTGGTAGAGGCGTCGGGTAGTTCTTGATGCCCTTATGATATCTTCCTCTTCATCTTCCTGTTCTTCCAAAGGATGTTTGGATGGAAGTGGATCCACCTTGGTCAGAACAGACCTGGGACTCCCGCAGCATGTCTTTGCTCTCTGCTCTCCAAGCGCACAAAGAGTGTAGCAGGAGTGCCCGGCCAGCCCCCTACTTGTCATCGCGCAGGCTCCATCCCAAGCATTAGCTTGGAGCCACCAAACACCATGGACATGCCACAGGCTTACCTGCAAGACATCCCGGCAATAAACCACCCTGTTGCCGACTCTCAGGGGTTGTGTGAGTGCTTCTTTCCCAACCCCCAGCCCTTGTGCCAGAGGTGGCATCCCTTCTGTACAGAGCCTCGAGGAACAGCACAAGAGAGGACCCAGCTTCCTTCGGGCTGCTGCACTGGAGTGACAGCAGGAGTCCCCGAGGGCCACCATGCACCTCTAACATTTGTGAAAATAGACTGAGGGGTGAAAATAGGAGTGTGTAAGCAATTAGAGGCGGCTAATTTCTTATCCTAGGAGTGAGTTTCTCTAGCTGAGTACTTGGTGAAGACAGATGTGGAGAAGGCTCAGGTACTCAACAACTTCTTTGCCTCCGTCTGCACTGGTAGGCGGGCTTCCCAAGTCTTTCATTTCCCTGAACCCGTAGATGGAGGCTGGGGGAGCAAAGTCCCACCCACTGTAAGCGAAGAGCAGGTTCGAGACCGCCTGATGAATCTAAACAACAGGTACAGGTCTATGGGACCTGATGACATGAATCCCAGGGTGCGGAGGGAACTGGCTGATGTAGTGGCCAAGCCTCTCTCCATCCTAGTTGAAAAGTCCTGGCAGTCGGGCAATGTCCCTGGTGAGTGGAGAAGGGGAAACATCACGCCCCTTTTTAAAAAGGGATGAGAAAGTCAGGTCGTTTAGAAAGCAGAGGAACTCCTACTCGGTCTGGGGAGGGAGAAGAAGATGAGGTAGGCTACTCCAAAGTGGCTGGGCCATCAGAGGAACAGGAAGACGAAGAGGAAGATATCATAAGGGCATCAAGAACTACCCGAGGCCTATACCAGCGTGAACCTAACTGGGAATGAGTGGCAAAAGCACCCTATTGGGACTGGCGCGGATGCTCCATGCATCCTTGGCATAGGCTACCTCAGGAGAGGATATTTCAAGGACCTTTTTTCTTCAGGGAGCCAATCTATGCAGGGGACAGGCAGAGATGGTCTTTCCCCCTTGTTCACTCCCCCCTTCTCCTTCACTCGCCTCTTCTCCTCCAGGCTAGTTACGATAGCTAATGTTTCTATGATTCTATGATACGTCGACAGTGGTTTCAGGGAAGTAGGAGTAGTGAAGCAGAGGACTGTGGCTGC
Source organism: Cygnus olor (assembly GCF_009769625.2). Lineage (NCBI taxonomy): Eukaryota > Metazoa > Chordata > Aves > Anseriformes > Anatidae > Cygnus > Cygnus olor. The sequence goes on along the minus strand of NC_049198.1, from coordinate 76,426,869 downwards.
AGGTAAATACATCAGGGAAGTCTGTCTGGGAAAAAATAGATGAGAAAGAGACTAAGGACATAAATTATATAGTTAGTGGAGTGGTTATTGAATATCCATGGGATCAACAGCTTCAGATTGAGTTTTGTGTTACTATTCAAGCCTGGATTCAGGAAGGCTTTTAGCTGTACGAATGTGTGGTATTCAAGTATTTGCTGAAGTGCTTTCAAACTGAGAATGGCCTTATAGGTGAGCCCATGTTTATGGGTGTATCTGAACTGGTGTCTAGATAAAAGTAAAATACCAATACATACTTCTGTCAATTAATCTCTAAAGTGCACACAAATATTTTATCTGTTAAAACTCTTGGAATGGGAAGTGACAATATAATGAACACTTTCAGGTTTTATTTATTGTGCTTTGTGTGGTGTTTATTCTTTTGCCTCCCACTAAGAATAATATATTTGTTGAGAGTATAAATATTTTTTCACCTCTCTTGCTCTTTTGGTTAAACATTTCATTAGTAAGACAATGTCTGGGTGTTGTATGGAGGCAAACCTTGGTTGGTGCTACATGAGATTATGATAAAATTTATTTATGTTAGTTTGTAGTTTTTAATTTCTTTGACACTGTTGAAAGATTCATCCAGCAATTCACTTTTGCACTGTGAATATAAAAAACATATTTTACAGTTAGATACCAACTGCCTCTGGTTGTTTATATTTTTATATTCCCATTACATGAAAAATATAGTTTTAACATATGGTAAGCTTATAGATATGCACATATATTCTACTTAAAGTTTTCTCTTTCTCATCTAGTTATAGATATGTATTGATATGAAATAAATTTAAAAATCCATAGCCATCCACAATTTGGAGCTATATAGATTCTTTTATCCCAAACAATTATCAGAACAATAACTTTTGAACTGGAAAGGGATTTTAATTTTGATTCCTATTTAAAAATGTCACTGAATATGCACTTTTTCTCCTTCCCTAGGTTTCCAAGAGTAAAGCAAGAATGAAATAACCGCTTGCTCTATTTGTCTTATTTTCTTCTGTTAGCATTCTGTGCCTGCTCTTATGAATCCACTTATATTATTATGTTTCTAAGAACCTTTTTGTGCTATTTTTTTCTCTTCTTGAAATCTTGACCTGCTAACTGTTCTTTTCATAACTATTTTGCCGTTATCTAATTCTAGCTTTCTCATCTTTCATGCCTGTAGTTTATGGGCTTTTTCATAGCTTTTTTTCTGACAACTGAGCAAATTCATCAGAAGTTTGAGCTGTGATTATACAACTGTTCTCTCAGAACTAAGCCTTGGATCGTAGTGTAAGAATTAAAGTTGTGTTTTTGCAGTGGAAAAATTCCACTAACCCTGTATATTCAAAAGTGATTGAGCAGTTGTAACAGTGGGGGGTACGTTAAGCAGATAAGGGGACAGGGGAAGGTCCCACTGTCACAAAATAAGGAGGATGGCTAAGAAAAACAAGACAAAGAGGTGTGGAATCAGCAAGAACAAGAAGCTACAAAATCATGGGCCCCTCCAGTTCCAAAAAATGGGGAAATCAAGGGCTGGTCAAATAAAACTGTACATACAGGGCACAGTAACAAGTGTCAGGTAGGTTGTGAAGCTGTAGTACTCAGCCGGTGAGGAGACAGGAGGAATCAAGAGTTGGGTAGTAGGGGATATAGGGCTATGCTACACTTCCATTGCATGCTCCTGCTTGCAGGACACCCACCGTTGCAACTGCAAACAAATTAGCTTCACAAGACAGCCTGTCTTAGAAAATTATTGGGATATTTCTCACAATTTCTCAGCTGATCACCTATGAAAGTTACCTAGCTCTTTACTTCAAAGGAAATTTCAGGTCACTTGCTCAGGTGTCCTGTAGCCTCGAGGCCTCTTTCATTTTGAGGCATCTTCATTCCATGTGTAAGGCACAAGTACAGATCAGCTTTCAGTTTATGCTTGAATTTATGGTAAGCAAAAAAAGATGACCTCATTACACAAAGTCTGGATCTGAATTTCTCCTTAATCTGTGATTTAGATTTGAAAGGGTCAGCAGCAGCTGCTGACTTTATGGATTTATGCTCTTTGATGCACATAAAGAATGAGTTTATTTTATTTCTTCGTCTTGTGCCTGATGCTATATGATCTTTGGAGGTAGTCTTGTCAAGTCTCAGACTGAGTGGAGCAGTAATTCAGGTCCTGAGTAGGACTTGGCCATGAGACTGCTTCAGAAAACACAGGTGCAGAGAGTGTTCTGCTGATGTATAGTGCTTTTCTGTGCCGTTCTTTCCATGTATTAATATTTTCCCTGACTCCAGACTGCCCTCAGCAGTTCATTCTAATGATTCTTTTTCAGGGCAAATTGTAAATAACTAACTAAATAAATTACATGATGTTTTTTCATTTTCCAAACAATATGTTATTTTTTGTGGCTAGATTTCTGTTTGCCTACAGACATTTTATAACCTCTTTAATTTAACTGAGGAGACTTAAATTACAGTATGTCCAAAGATAATGAACTGTTCTTGTTTCTAGTCAATGGATGTCATTCCAGAGGAGCAGAAGAAGTTAATCTTTTGTTTGCATGTAAATGCACAGAGAACCTGTACATGTTATTTGGTATGGCAGAAGGGCTATGTTAAAACACTTCTGAATGATAATGGTACTCTGAAATCAAAGCTATGCCCTTATTTTTAGGGAATGCCAGTACAGTGTCCTTACCCTCCCATGACGAGCTTCAAAACTGCATGTACTTCATAAGAAAAGCTATTTGTGGTGATGATCCACATGAGACTTTTAGTTACTATCAGTTCTGCTGTGTAAGAGTAAGGTTGTTAATATTGTGATATGCAAAATGAGGTAACATGTTGTAGTGGGTTTATATGGCAAGGTTCTGGTAGCAGGGGGCCACAGGGGTGACTTCTGCAAGAAGAATCCAGAAGCTGCCCCTTGTTAGATAAGGGCCTGCCGCTGGCGAGAAATGGGCCAATAAGTGATGGTTTTTGTGCCTCTGTGAGAGCAGATTTAAGAAAGGGGAAAAACAAACAAACAAACAAAAAACAACAACAACAACAGAAAAAAGCACTGCTGCGGAACAGCAGCTGGGAGAGAGAGGAGAGTGAGAAGCAGTCCCGCAGCCCCCCTGGTGAGTGCAGCAGGAGGGCAGGAGGTGCTCCAGGCACGCAGCAGCAGTTCCCCTGCGGCCTGTGGAGAGGCCCCTGGTGGAGCAGGCCATGGGTCCCACATGGAGCAGATCTCCACGCTGCAGCCCATGGAGGAGCCCCCAGTGCAGCAGGTGGATGTGGCCTGGAGGAGGCTGCGGCCCATGGAGATCCCCCGCAGGAGTAGGCCCCGGACCAGAGCTGCAGCCTGTGGAGGGGAGCGCTCAAAGCAGTGAAGGAAAAGCATCAGGAGGAAGGAGTAGCAGATATAACAAATAAATATATATTTTTTCTTAACAGAATATTTTGGTTTTGTTATCTTGTCTCAGAACTTCATTTCTGTAAAATGTGATGAGCATTGGGAGTCTTTCTCCAATTATGTACAGAGCCCATCTAGAGCTAGAGTTTACAGAACTAATCTAAAACTTCAACATATTCCAAGTCCTCAAAATTCCAAAAGTACAAAGTTGCATTGATTGACCCAGGTTGTTCTGAAATTTGGCTTGTTTGTCAGTCCAAGACCGTACTTCCATTGCTAGCTAGGTGACAATCTCTGAGACTCTGTCAGTCTCAGAGATTCAGTTACAGCCCTGGAACTGACCACCCTTTATTTAGAGATTAATGCTGGAGTAAGGCTGACCAAACGAGGAATAACATGTAAACTTTTATTTTCATAACTTTTAGTATGTGAGGAAACTTTGCCAGTTGGTGGTCAATGCTTGGTGTACCACTTGGCTGTAACCACAGGTTGAAGTTTGAGTTTGTTCTTGCTGTGAGATTGCTTCAAAGCCTTGGTTGTTGTATAGGTCACAGATTTGTGTCCTCGCTAGAGTGTATATTCTTTGTCTTACCTTGTAGCAAAATTAATTCTTTTTCCTGATACTAGCTTTGAACCTACCTTGGTTTTCTTCAGCCTCAGATTTGTGCTGGTAAGGTGTTTACTCACAGTTGTATTGAATGGTTAGAAAAGTGGGAATGTTGTGAATAAATCCAACACATAGCTCAGGCAGTATGAACAGACAGAAAGAACAGCTTAAATTAACATGTGAGGTAATGATAACTTAATGAAGTATGCTAGTGTGCGCATATGTCTGCACATATACAGTATAATTTGATATGGCTATAAATATCATAATCAGAAAAGCAACCATTTTCAGGTGGAATGAATACTCTTTATGAAGAATACTCTTCATAAAGAGTATTCTTTTGTTGAAACTGGAGCTAGAGAAATTTCCTGGGAAAATCCTTGAAATATCTCAGTAATACTTTTAAGCTGTAAGGTTTTGTTTTGTTTTGTTTTTTTCCCAGTTGTTTGAAATGAAAATTGTGTATCAGTCTCTGAGATACTTTTTACCAGAATATCTCTAAATGAGAAGCTAAAATCAAAGGATTATAAAATAGTGGACGTTTTCAAATCTTTAACTACCCCTGTTTTGAGATGGAGGATTCAGAATTATCAGGACTTAGAATTATCAGAAAGTTCTCTAGATGAAAAAAAAACACTGCATAGAATCATAGAACGGCTTGGTTTGGAAGGGACCTTAAAGATCTTGTAGCTCCCTTCTTAACCTTGTGGAAAAAGTTTCTGATGCCTTTGACTTAAGAGTCTGCTGGAGTGAACAGAGAGTACTTTGTTTCTGACAGTTCATGAGGTGAAGAATTTAAATGCTTTGTTTGGACTTTTTGCCCTCTCTTTTTGTTCTAGAGAAGAAACTGAAAATGAATGTTATGTGACAGGAACTTGTTTACTTGGGTTTAGGCTCATTTTAATTCAAAACAACTTATTTTAAAGCCTGTGAAAAAGTAAGCCTCTGCCTTGCTTAAGAAGGCAGAGCCTTCTTACAGCCAAGTCAACCAGTGATGTCAAGCAGAAGAGAAGGAAAAAGACTTCCACCCGAAGCATTATTCCTTACAGAAACCCTCACCCACCCAGTTATAAACCTCTGAAAGTAAGACAGTGCATTATCCTCCTGTTTCTGTGGATATTAGATAAAAGTGGAAGAAAGATAATATCTAGCAAAGATGTAAATTAAATGTTAGAAAAAAGTCACTCTGGGCCTCAATTCAATAAAAGAATTGTTTGAGGAAAGATAAAAATACAGGCTAATCTAATAGTGTAAAATATTGATCTGTGAGAATTCATAAGATACCTAATAGCAAACTCAATAGGTTTTCTAGAGCTTGTAGGATGAAAATCCTGTCTGCTGCCTTGTGTCTTATTCTGATGGTTTTATCCAAGGAAAGTAGATACAAGACCTGCATGACCTGCATTCACCATAGGTGGATATAAATGATGATAAATGAGAGAACCAGTTAAAGTTTATTTGAAAGTTCCTGTACCAATGACATGAGATGGAAGAGAAATTTGGAAAAAGAAAAAAAAAATCAGACCCTTCCAATATTTCCATTTTTTGTGCTGATATTTGACTTGAAGTTAGGCTACTCAGAAACAAATACAGAGCATATGGTGTCTCTTGAAAACAAACAAACAAAATAATAATAATAAAAACAAAACAAAACACACCACTTTTTTTTTTGGGGGGGGGGGGGGCAAAAGGGAGGGACTACCTGCAACATAACATCCACAGCATGGTGATTGTTTTCCATCTACAAAGTGCTTGCATCTTACCTTCTTAGCACTGAAGAGACGTTCAGAATTTCATTTCATCTGTCTCTGGGGAGCTGGATTTGAAACTCTACCCATACTAAAAATGAATGGTTGTTACTTGGATTATCTTTAGTCTTCACTGTTTTCTATGGCTTTTGCTCCTAAAGCAACCCCACAAACAATCATGTTAAGAGCTACAGTTTAATAGATTATGTTACTGATTATGTTTGCAACACACCAAATTCTGTTATTTTCTTCTCTGTCATTGGCTATATATTTACCTGTAAAGCAAACAGAAGAGGTCAAGTCCATATGTGCAGCTCTTTTCTCTAGTTCGTTTTCTTATGGAGAAGGAAAAATACAGCATATGAGGTTGATCTTTATATAGTAATGTCTTTTCAAATATGAATGAACTGGTATATGGTCTGTTCTACAGAGAAACCTGCAAGATAATCGCCTGTCGGAATGCCATTATGCTGAATTGCTTAGTGAGGAGCTTATAAAAGATACTAAGGTTGATGGGATGTCTAATGTTCAAAGCAGCTCAAGTTTACATATTCTAAATACGAACTGAGCCTGAGAAGCAAATGCATTGACATCGTGCTGAGCCAGAGCTGATGCTGCAGTACAGACAGAAAGCCTTTACTCCTGCAAACATCCGCTAGAGCAGAGAATACAAATGTATTTTAACGGAGGCAAAAGAGGGGGAAGGGGAGTGAGTGAGGTGAATGTTCAAAATTTAAATAGTAGGTGTCTGCTAACTCAGTTGAACTGGAACAAGTTTGGAGATGCTGACATGAAGGGGCACTGGAGGGTATGGGATCATAATGAGAAAATGGGGGAGGTTACGTCTGCAGCTGCTACAGCAGTAGCTAGCTGAAGGCATACAGCATACTGAAGGACCTCTGAAGGTCACTAATCTATCAAAAACTAACTGGCTCATAAGTGGTACTAACATTTCTATTGTATGTGCAAGTGTTGAAAATGTCAATTACTACAATAAGCAGTGCAATTTTCTTGTGCAAACTGATAAAACGCAACAGGGAATATTCAGTTAATACAATGATTTCATTCAGCCATCTAATGAAAAGGAATTTTTCTGTTGAAGATTAGGAGTTGGATTAGATGCTTTTTTATACAGTGACAAAACAATAATACTAAGTGCTATAAAAAAAAGTCTTTCTTAGGCAAAATGTAATTTGAATTGTAGTAGTTGTAGGTTTCCTTTAAATATTTTACTACCTAATAAATATTCCAACAACAATGTAGATGAATTTTAACAGAGTGTCTTGCTGTTACTACTTATGCTAATTTACAAGATTTACCACAATTACCATTCCTGAAAGCTAAAAAATAGTGAGTTATTTCATGAACACATAAAACAAAGCCTTTGAAAAGATTTAACAGGACTCTAAAATGAAATATTTGGCTCAGATATAATTTGAGTTGGATACAAAATTAAGGTTCACTGTCATTCCTGACATTCATAAAAATAAATTATTGTGTATTGTTTCTTTCTCTTTATTTCAGAATACAGATCAGTTTGAGAGAACCTAGAAACTTTCATTCTTTTATTTCTGAGGGTATTAGGGGGTTGCTCTGCGCATGAAGAAGAATACATCCAAATAAACAATCAACTGTGGAACCTGTCTTACAAGTTTATGTATGGTAAAACAGAAAGATTAGTCTTTTAAATAACTGGAGCTTTGTGGAAAAAAAAATAAAATCACAAATGAGATTCCCTTTTTAAGGTTATTTCCCTGTGTTCATTAGGACATCTCATCTGTAGCCATTTCAGAAAGTAACAATTATAGAGGGATCTTTTTCTTAAGGGATTTTTTAAAGGGGAGGCAGAGAGAAAGTGAGAGTTCACCGTATTACTGTTCAGAGGTAAAAAACTTGTTTGTAGAGAAATGACTGACAAAATTACTGATGAATGGAATAGAACTTATTAATCACTGACAGAAGAAGTTCCCTTTGAGAGTTTAAAGGAAAGAATTTGTGTCCTTCTGTCCCAGTGGTGTGTGTTCTCTTATTAATTTTTCATGTGCGTCTGTCTATCTGTATATACACAACATACAGTACTTTGTAAATATTACTTTGATTTTTATCTCATTTGGGGATCCAATACTGACCACTTTAAGACTTAAATTCATAAGGATACTTTTTTTTTTTTTTTTTTCCATTTCTTTCTTTCTTTGTGATCATCTGGAAGAAACATAGTATAAGCCTGTATTTTGTAATTTTCTGTGGAGTCACTGATAAATATTCAGTACTAGAATAAATTCTTTTTCTCTCAAAATTATGTGCATGTACATAAAGGCATATATAAATTTAACTGATAAAACTTCAGTGAGGAAATAACTTTCTTGACACTGGTTTTTAAGCTGGCAGTTTACAATTAAATTAAGTGATGTGTGAAGTTAAATTCTCTAACACTTAAAACCTTTAGTCTTTGCTGAAACAAGGTAGTTGAGGGAAAAAAAAAAAAAAAAAGGAAAAGAAAAAGAAAAAAAAAGGAATACCAGCAGCACATCATGTAATTTCCTCCCTTCTGCCTCCCTCATCTAAAATCGAAATGTCATTTCATCATTTTTACCTCAGGTACAGAGTTAAAAGTATAAAAACTTGTAAACTAACTCACCCTGATTCCAAGGAAGGAAACAAGACAAAAATGTGGATTAAGCCAACCAGGCATACATGACAAAACATACAATATGTAGTTGGAATAATGCAAGTGTAAGCATAGAAGTTATAAACATTTCTCTCATCCTCTGACTGTAGCCATGGAAAGAATACACTAATTTGTAGACTTCAGTCATTTTTTCCTCCAAGTATTCAAGAAGTATTCTCTGTGCTGTAAAGCAACAACTCCAAAACCTGATAGAAAGTAAACTCAATATTTTTGTTACATGTAATATATTTTTAAAGGAAAGATACTGATAAATGTGTAAAAATTCTCTTTAGAGTCAAATAAAAATACTGAACTTGAGCTGCTCTTCAGTATTAACTAGTACATGTCTGCTGAAATGCAATTGATAGTAACATATTTGAGATAGGATGCTGCTTCAATTTCACTTGAATATTGGGGTTACTTGTTCTAAGAAAAAATGGAAGCCTGGAGATTATTTCCATTTATATACTTCAGCTGCTCTGTTTGCAAAGTATCATAGAACTGTAGAATCATTAAGGTTAGAAAAGACCTCCAGTATCACGTAGTCCAACCGTCCCCCTACCACCAATATTACCCACTAATCTGGCATTTACACTGCTTTGAATATTGACTTGTGATCACAGTCTAACATAATCACAAGGAATCCAGAAATTTGTGCAGCATGTGCCACACTCTGGTTCTGAAGAGGCTTTTGTACAATTTTATTATACTGTTCTTTTTCTTCTCATGCTGATATAAACTTACCACTGCTGTGTAACACCCCGCTGACAGATGCTTGCTGTCATGGCATTTGGCTCAGGCAGTAGGCAATCAGGATCAGTATTTGACTTTGTATTCGTCCTGTCTGTAAGTACAAATGAATCTCAGTCTTTAGTGTGGTTGTCCAAATAACAAAGACTAAGCTGAAAGTCTGCGTGGTTGTGGAAGGTGATTCCCTCTCAAAACTCTCAAGTGCTGTGAAGCTGCATATGTATGGCTACTCTCTTTTGTACACACAAAGCGGCATGCCTCAGTCAGGACGAGATGCATTCTGCCATCTAGGTGGACGTCAGTTATTAGTTATTGCAATCACTCTGAATGTCTGGAGAAGGCAGCACTAGAACTAAGGTTCAGTTGAATTTTGTATTTTAGGATAACTGTATTTACTTCATGTGATAAGTGTACAGAATAATCCAAATAATTTCTTTCCTGAATACTTAGTTATTTTTGATGTTTTGAAGTAAATCTGCTAAATTGTTCGGTCATTAAAAGTATTTCTGTAAATGGGTGTTTTAAGATTTTGTCACTTTGTGAAAAATAACCAGGAAGGAGGAAATAAAATTGTGCTTTTAAAGGTAGCTTGAAGTAGTGTGAGACTTTGCCCAGTAGAAAAAAAAAAAAAAGATATTGGTGTACATAAATTATGTAAATTCAATTGTAAAAGTATTTGAAAACATTACTATAAAATTATGTATGTGTTGCTTAGAAACCAAAACTGTGTTGTCCCTCATCCCCGCCCACTTAAATCTTTATGTTCTTGTCCTTCTCCAGTTTAATTTAAGGTGAAAATATCACACATTTATGCTCATCATATTTTTGACCTTGAAGTAATAGGTGCTCTCAGTGTTAGTTGTTCTGAGATTAATCAAAGTTTAAAAACACCTACAAATTTCTTTCAGACTAAGAGAAAGGTCAGAATGACTAAGGGAAGAATGTACAGAAATAGACTTCTCCAGGAAAAAAAAATAATGTTCATGGTCAGGAATACTGCCCAACTAGGTAAAAAACTGTGAAAGCTTCTTTGAAAAAAATCATAGAAGCATAGAGTATATTGAGTTGGAAGGGACCCACAGGGATCATCGAGTCCAGCTTCTGGGTTGTCCAGCTCCAGGACCACCCAAAAATCAGACCCTGTGTCTGAGAGCATTGTTCAAATGCTTGTTGAACTTGGGAAATCTTGCTGTCCTGATCACATCCCTAGGCAGCCTGTCCCAGTGCCCGACCACACTCTTGCTGAAGAATCTTTTCCTCACCTCCAGCCAGACCCTCCCCTGTCACAGCCTCATGCCGTTCCCTCGAGTTTTGTCGCTGTCCCCACAGAGCAGAGCTCAGCGCCAGCCCCTCTGTTCCCCTTGTGAGGAAGCTGCAGGCTGCCACGAGGCCTCTCCTCAGCCTCCTGCAGGCTGAACAAACGCAGGGACCTCAGCCGCTCCTCATCCGTCTTGCTCTCCAGACCCTTCACCACTTTGAAGCCCTCCTTTGGACACTCTCCAATAGTTTTATGTCCTTCTGTTGGTGCGGTGCCCAAAGCTGCGCACAGGACTCGAGGTGATGCTGAAAGAGCGCAGAGCAGAGCACAGCAATCCCTTCCCCTGACCGGCTAGCCATGCCGTGCTGGAGGCACCCCAGGATGCGCTTGCTGCTCCTGGCTGCCAGGGCCCACGCTTGACTCATGTTCAACTTGCCGTCGACCAAAAGCCCCAGATCCCTTTCTGCGGGACTGTGCTCCAGCCTCTTGTCCCCCAGACTCTCTGTACTGCCATGGTTGCCTGTTGCCAGGTGTGGAATCTGTCACTTGCTCTTGTTAAACCTCGTATTATTGGGGATTGGCCAACTGAAGATCTCAAGATCAGCTCAATTTGTCAAGATCTCTCTGCACGGCCTCCCAACCTTTGATGGAATCAGCCATTGTTCCCAATATAATGTCATCTGTAAACTTAAACATCTTTTATTCCTACATCCATTTCAGTTATGAAAACATTGAAGAGAACTGTGTTTTAACTTATTTTAATTTCTCCATGGATCTCAGCTTTTGTATGGGAAAGAAGGAGGAAGAGGCAAAGAAGTGTTGTTGTCATGGTGTGACTGGTTCTACAAGTTAGACTCTTACCAGAATGAAGTAAATGTAAAGGGTACCAGAGAAGTTTTTGTGAACAGCAATACTTAAATGCCCAGATCCTTCTTTGTAGCTTGATTTTTTAATGTTTGTTTTGCATTTGCTTTCACAGTTCTCAACACAATTATGTATGACTGAATTAATATTTCCATTGTGTTTTCCTTAGCTAGAGGAAATTCACTTAACAACTATGACAGAGAATAACAGTATAAAATAATTGCTGCCCTTCTTTTTACCTTTTTTCACGTAAGTTTACCTTTAACAAAGCCAGATCTCAAAGAAAGATATTGGACATTTAAACAATTTGTAAATAACATCTCCACCTAATTTGGTGCTAAATACATTGTGTTTTGAAATTTTATAACTGTAATTGGTCCTTTTTACTAATTTCTTGAAGCGATGCTCCATTTTCATTTTACACATTTTTAAACTTGTTATTTATGGTTTAAATATTTGCAACATGAATTTAAGTATTTTTATAGACTATCTTTAGTGCCTTGAACCTGAATAACATGCGTTACACTAGTCTTTTGCTTGTGGACATGAAGTTTGAATGAATTCGAAAATAAATGAAAGAATGGAAAGTGAGATCAAGTACAGCATGAAAAAGGAGGAAGCTTTTCTTGAAGAAGGCAAGGTGCATAACAGTAAGGAAATAACAAAAGTAGTGTTTTTAGAACTAAATAGAATACATCAAAACCATTTGTACACAAGTGTAATTACCCCATGACACAAATATCTGTTTTTAAAGATGTGAAAAAAGGTTACTGGAATTAGGCATTGTACACATATGTCATCATATCCTTTTGGATCTTTGTTTCATCAAGAGGGTACGTTACTGGTCTTTCTGGACATTCTCATTTGTGGTTGTTGTGGTTTAACTCAGCAGGCAGCTAAGCACCACACAGCTTACCAGTGGGATGGAGGACAGAGAGGACAAAAAAAAAAAGAAAGAAAAAGTAAAACTCATGGGTTGAGATAAAGACAGTTTATTAGAAAAGAAAAATAATGGAAAAGACATTATTATTATTAATAATATATATATATATATGTGAACAACGCAAGTGATGCACAATGCAATTGCTCACCACACACAAATGGATGCACAGCCTCTCCCCTAGGAGTGGCAAGCCACCAGACAACTCTCCCAGTTTTGCAGTTCCACATGACACCTTAGGTTATGGGACATCCCTTTGGCCACTTGGGGTCAGCTGTACTGCTTCTGTCCCCTCCCAGCTCCATGTGCAGCCCCAGCCTCCTTGCTGGCAGGTCCATGTGAGAAGCTGAAATGTTCTTTGCTTAATGTAAGCACTGCTCTACAACAACTGAAACATCAGTGTGTTTTCACCATTATTCTCACCCTAAGTCCAAAACACAGCACCATACCAGCTATTAGGAGGAAAATTAACTCCATCCCAGCCAAAACCAGGACCAGGTGTTAAGTATAAAAGACTTAATATTTTCATTATCACCTTAAAATGTTTGGGCTTAAACCAGATTAAAGTCATGCAAGACCTATGTTGTCATTAGGGATTTCACTATTTTATTTAGAAAAGTACAGACTGCACCACATCCTTGTCAGTCTGCACGCTGGAAAGCACTGTGACTGCTATTTTGATTCCAGTGGCTTTGGTGTGAGTCCTAAATCCCATAGATTGGGACATTGACGGTTCAGCAGTCTGCTAGCTGAGACTCTTGTTCACAGGCTTTATGCTGTATTTTGAATTCTGTTACAGTAGTTCTTAATATAGCCATCACCATTTTCTCAAGAAATGGCTACAAAGGAGAAATAGACAGTGTTTGCTGTGGTTAATGATTAAGTTCACATTATACATAGTGCAGGACAAAGAAGGGACTAAATACCACCATCAAGCAGGAATAAAGGAAGCTCCCCAAGTTCACAATTCTAGTCCCACTGAAAATTACTTCTGAAAACTACAGAAACTAGTTTTTTGGAGCTTGTCTATGTGACACAAACTGTCCTGTTAACACGCTGGGTACCTCTGTGTATTTATCTTTCCTCTTTCTTCCTTGTCTCCATATCTTCTTTTCTGCAGGAAGACAATCTGCATGCATGGGCTGGAGGTGAGATATGCTATACTCTAGTACAGTTGGCAAGCTCTTGAGTCTGAATGAGAGTTCCAGCCTCTTGGAAGATGTCTGCTCCACACCTTTGTCAAAGCTTTTGTGAACTACAGAAAGAAATCCTGTCAAGCTGTCTGCAAAATATTCACAGGTATTTGGGATTCTGTGTTGGTAAGTGATCCAAGATATGTAAGGAAAGATTCTTGGGATTCCTTAGGTAAGGAATCAGAACCTTCCAACAAATTTACTGAGACCAAGGGAATTTTACCAGATTAAGAGATGAAAAAGTGATTGCAAGTTACTGCCTTGTAAAAGTATTCTTAACAGAAGCGCACATTGACAAACAGATGGGAAAAAAAAATACAAGTGCTGGACCCTTTTGAATTGATGTTAAGTATGCCTTTGGTGACAGGATTTCACCCCAAACATTCAATTTCTGAGATGATTGCCAGCTCATGAAAGAAATGTGCCCCACCTAAATAAACTTCTGTTTGCAGAATAGATTTTTTTCTTTTTTTTTTTCCTTTTTCTTTTCTCTTTTTTTTCTTTTTTCTTCTTTTTTCTTCTTTTTTCCTTTTTTTTTCCAAGAGATACATTTTGATGGTAGACATAATGCAGACACAGATCCACTTCTTTTTCTTTCAAAGGCCATTAAAGTCTAGAATTTATGCAACGTGAGGTCTAGAAGTATCTCAAGCTGTGCAGAACATTGTTCTACATACGCTTCTTTGAAAATCCAGTTTTAACTGCAGATTTTCTACCGGTATATTATTTTGCATTTATTTCTAACAGTGAGTTCCACTGGGCAAGAATAGTATGATGATATTGGCATATTGCTAGTTGTCAAAGAAATTAAGAATAGTAATCTAACCTTAAAAATTAATTTCACATATTACTTAGAGTAATTCTTTGAGGTGAAATCCTTTTCCCACTGACAGTCGGTAGGCTGACAATCAGCCACTGAGTCAGTAGGATTTTTTACCTCTTTAATTTCTAATCCTTTTACAGATCTGTTTTTGATGCATACTTGTTTGCTTAGAAGACCGAAGAAATGATAGTGAGACTAGGCAGTATCTTGGAAATATGTTTCTGTGGTGTGGCTGGTGGTTTTCATTTGAGCAGCATTACTTAGGTAAGATTGGCTATGTGAATGACAACTGAGTTATGTTTTGTTTCATGATATGAGCAGGATGGCTCTTTGATTTTATTTAGAGTTATTGAGAGGAACACTGCAAGAAATGATTATTTTGCTAGCTACAGTGGGGGAAGGGGAAGAGGAAAAGCAATGGATTCAGAAATTGGTGAAGTGTTATATCCTCCCTACTCCACCCCAGAAGAAAGAAGGAATATATGGGTATTTTATGGAGCCTAAATGTGTTTGCTGGGAAATAAATGAAAGCTGTTTTCCAGAGAACACTTCCAGTGCATAAACATAAGTTAGGCACTAAGTCATAGAGACTTGTCACTACTATGGCAGTATTTCTCTGAGAGGGCTAATACTGCAAGTAGGACAATTGCAGTTACATGGAGAGATTCCCTCTCTCCACTCACTTCTTTGGTTTATTTTCAAAAATGTGTTCTGTGTCTCTCTGAAAAAGTAATGACTCATTCTTGTCTTAAATGTGATAATCTAGTTTCCACCTTCTTCACCCGTATGCACAGAATACCTACATATGAGTAGACTATGGAGATGAATTTCTCTGTAGGTTTTTGTTTTGTTTTTCCTTCCTTTCTCCTGAAGATCTACAACAGAGTGACAGCATTGGTAGGCAAGGGAAGAACAGCTAATGCCATCCAACTTGACATATGCAGAGCCTGTGATACAGTCCCACACAACAGCCTTGTTTCTAAATTGGAGAGGCACGGACTGTTTGGTGGAAAAGGAATAGGCAGTATCACTGTATCCAAAGAGTTGCAGTCAATGGCTCAATGTCCATGTGGAGACCAGTGGTGAGTGGTGTACCTCAGGGGTCCGTAATGGGACCAGACTTGTTTAATGTGTTAATTAGTGGCATGGACAGTGGGATTGAGAGCACCCTCAGCAAATTTGCTGGTGACACTAAGCTGGGTGGTGCTGTTGATATTCTAGAGGGAAGGGATGCCATCCAGGGGGACCTAGACAGGCTTGACAGGCGGGCCCATGTGAACCTTATGAAGTTTGACAAGACCAAGTGCAAGCTCCTGCATCTGTGTTGAGGCAAACCCCCAAATCATTAAAGATTGGGTGATGAATGGATGAAAAGCATCATTTCGGAGAAGGACTTGGGGGTTACTAGTGGGTGAAAAACTTGACATAAGCCAGCAGTGTGCACTTACAGTCCAGAAAGCCAACCATACCTTGGGCTTCAAAAGAAACGTGGCCAGCAGGATGAAGGAGGCAATTCTCCCCCTCTACTCCTCTCTTGTGAGACCCCACCTGGAGCCCTGTTCAACTGAGCGGCCCCCTGCACAAGAAGGACAGGGACCTGTTGGAGTGGGTTCAGAGGAGTCCACAAGGATCAGATGGCTGGAGCACCTCTACTGTGAAGACAGGCTGAGGGAATTGGTTCTACTCCGGGCTGTCACATTATTAATGATGAACATGGGAAGCTGTGGATGAAGGAAGCTGAA
The DNA here is from genome assembly GCF_009769625.2 of Cygnus olor. Lineage (NCBI taxonomy): Eukaryota > Metazoa > Chordata > Aves > Anseriformes > Anatidae > Cygnus > Cygnus olor. The sequence continues at coordinate 76,410,861 of NC_049198.1, read as the reverse complement.
CATAACTAATTTCTGGTTTGCAGTTGCGGCATCTTTTTTAATTGTGGTGCAAACAGTGGTGCAAAATCTATCTGATTTTTGTTTTTAGACTCTCCAAGCTCCACATGTAGTTGGTGGAAAGAGATCATTTGATTTGGAGTGTTTAAGCAAGGAACGAAGGTTTTCATTCACTATATAGATTTGGATTCCTAAAACACCCAATTAATTATTAAATGTAAGTCATTGGAAAACCTTTCAGTTCTTTGCAGCACCAGTTGCCATATTTTGACTAATATAGTCCCTAGATATCCCAGCTTTAGACCTTCAAAAGAAAAAAAGGTGAAAAAATCAGAGCTGGGGAATAAAACTAAGAAACTTAAAATTATATTGACTTCATTCACAGAATCACAGAATGGTTGAGGCTGGCAGGGCCTTCTGGAGGCCATCTGGTCCCACCCCTGCTCCAGCAGGGCCACCCAGAGCAGGATGTCCAGGCCTGGGTCCAGGAGGCTCTTGAAGATCCCCCAGGAGGAGACCCCACAACCTCTGGGCAGCCTGTGCCAGCACTCAGCCACCTGCACAGCACAGAAGTGCTGCCTGGTGTCCGGAGAGAATATCCTGTGCTCTAGCTTGTGCCCATTGTTTCTTGTCCTGCCACTGGGCACCACTGAAAAGAGCCTGGCTCCGTCCTCTTTGCACCCTCCCTCCAGGTATTTATGGACATTGATGAGATCCCCCTGAGCCTCCCCTTCTCCAGGCCAAGCAGTCCCAGCTCTCTCAGCATCTCCTTATTGGAGAGATGCTTCAGTCTCTTCATCATCTTCATGGTGCTTTGCTGGACACTTTCAAGGATCCCCTTGTCTCTCTTGTACCAAGGAGCCCAGAACTGTGCACGCTATTCCAGTTGCAGTACATTCCTGCCCAGAAGTCTTTTTCAGCAACTTTTCTTTCATAATCCTATATTTTTTTTACTGTTTGGGGATTAACAAGATTTCTGAAAAGAGATAATCCAGGGTGTCATCTTGTTGCAGGCTTCCAGTTGTGACAAGTGTAGGAAGCTTTTAAGAACAAGTTAGATATGTTTTGTATGAGACTACATATCATTTTCCCTAGCTGAGCTCTGAAACCCCTTCCATCTGTCTTCCATGATGCTATGATTCATGGTGTAATGACTCTTTTCTTTGTTCCTCCTGACTGGATGGAAAGCTCTTATCCTTTTAAGTTTACTGTGATTACTACTGCAACTATGACCTTACCTCTCCTCTTATTTGTCTGCATTCCCTCAAAAGAAGTGGTTGAACTGACCATTCAGCACTAGACTTTTGAAACACATAGTATTGATATTTATTTGATAGAAAAGGAAATAAAAGGAAAATAATAAACAATTTAAACACAACTAACTTTCTGGAAATTACAGTTGGCTACTTGAAATCTTCAAATTTCCAGCAGTGAAGTGAAGCATTTTCAGCTGTTCTTGAGTCCCAACCAAATTGCTATGGCATTGAACAGAGCTGTGTGAAGTTACTAATTTGGTTGAGTCATACATAATAGCCTGGTGTAACACTTGTGCAAGACTTATTGTTTGGTGTTAGCTTTTGTATTTCGACGTGGTGAAAGATTTATACTGGATTGCATTGTTCAACCCTGGATTTTAAGATACTTTCATATTCTTGGTTTTTAGTCTTATTGTTTCAAAACTACAATATATAAAATTTTGCAGCTGTGCGAAAGTAAAAGTCCAGTTTTATCTATTTGCCATATGGTGTATGTCTGTTACCTTGTGATGTTTCCAGGCTCCCAAAGATGATTATGATGATGATTTATTGTGTTTAGGAAACAAATCTCGATATTTCAATATACAATTAGCAGCAGACATACCTCATATTTAAAGGTTCATGCTTCCAGAGGCTAATATTTGTCCCTATAATGCAAATGGTTTTCAACCATAAAAGTGGTTTTGAATAGAACAAGAGTTAGTTTGGGTTAGTTGTTAGTAAAACCAATATATATATGTTTATATATATGGAAATAAGACACAGCTGAGAGTTTAATTCAATTTTTAAGAAAAGGAACACCTATCTTTCTTGAGCAGATAAGTATTTTTCTGATTAAAGTAGATCATATGTAAATCTGATAGAATTTTATTTCTTAGTGAGCAATTTTTCTCATGTTTCTTCTGTGTAATAAACCTGCTGCAACACACTGAACTATCTAAAATATATATATATTTATATATCATTAGTCACTATGGAACCAAATTACCAGTTTGAAATAATTGCCAATTACTTTTTCTGTAAGGAAACTAGACCTAGATGATTAGGAAGTACTATCTCCATAATTCTGAGAAGTGTTTCTAATTCCAAAACCGTGTGTATAGCACAATCAATCCATTTTCAGAGAAAATGACCTTGTACCACTAGAAAAACAGATTTGCATCTGAAAGATTACATTACAGGAACAGAATTGTAACAGTCTTCATGCAAAAAGAATGTGCCTCTACAGATTGTATTGATAGCTGTCTTGATAAATTTAAGATCTGTAATGGACTGTTAACAGCAGACCACTGCAATGATCTTTTATGCCCAAATGAAAGTCTGCTGATGTGTGAGTTGAATGAAAACCAGCTCTGTGAAACTCTCTGCATAGGACACCTCTACTTTTATTGCTGTTTTAATGTACAGTGGATTCAGTTTTTGCCTTGTGTCAGTGATTAGTAAAGCGACATTTATATAAAAATATCCACATTTATACACATTTATAAATGTGTGCACACAAACCTTATTCTTGTCCTTGACCACAGCTTGCTAAGTTGGATAAATGTTGAGTTGTTAACACTTGGACAATTGGACCAACTGCAGCTCCTCAAGTCAACACTTGTCAGCCATCTGGACCAAATTTAAATGGTTTAAAAATATCTTCAGTATGTCTGTACCAGATGCAGGCACAACTTCAGCTACTTCAACAACTTCAGCTACAACAACTTCAGCACATGCATCTTTCCTAATACTTGTGTGTGTGTAGTTGTTATGACTGTAAGGTGGTAGACAGTCAAACTGTTTGTACTTTTGACAGAGAGCAAGGGCACGTTCTGCCTAAGCTGGTGTGAAAGCCTACATCTGCCTAAGTAGGGCTCTTGTCAATGTTGGAAGTGTTCACTTACGAATTTAAAAGAGCTTATTTAAAAGCTGTTCGTGTTAATTCAAGGTCTAATGTAGATGCTCTCAAATTTGGAGATAATTCTTTCTGCACAACCAGCCGGTGGCTGTGACCCAGCTACATGCAGCCACCTGCTTCTGGTGACTTAATCAATTTGTTGTTCTTTCTGACTATGTCAGAAATGTTAAATAGACCTTGTAATTCTACTGATTTTGGCAGTAGAGTACCTTTAAAAGCAGCAGTCTCTGTTCCTGCTTTTTCGCACTTTCTTATCTATCCCTTCTGCTTTAAGTCATGGTCTCTCAGGTTTCTGAGATGACAGATGTACAGAAGTCACAGGAAAAGGACGCTACTCGTGCTTTAATTCAGCTCCTTGTGTCTTGTAGAGGTGGCTTACTTATAGAGGAACAATTATTTGCAGCCACTTGGAGAATGCAGCAGCTTATGTCCATATTTTGATGTAAGAGATGGACTCTCAAACCTTCCAGGATCAAGACATTTGCATGTAAAGTAACAAGAACTTGTATTTAACATTATTTTAACTGATTTGCATGCTGCCTAATCCTTGTACTAGAAAAATCTGTTACTAACACAGTCCCTTTCATTGTCCCTCTTCTGCATTCCTTTTGAAACAGAACATGATTCTGGTCTGTGTTGTAATTGCAATATCCCTGCCCATCAGTGGTAGCATCTCCAAATTTAAAGATCCATTGATATGACTAGATGTAGGATAGGCCCTGAAGGTGAAGGAGGCTGAAGAAGCCTACCTACACATACATGTTAAGACAAGTGAAAAATCTGGCATTCCTTGAGTGTCCTGTAGTCCTTATTCATAAACTCCTGGAAAATGAGTATTTCTGTGAGAAGCACTGGCAGCTTCTTTCTTGCAAATAGCTTTTTATGCAGCATTAAATTCATTAAGAGGTGAATGACCTTCAGGATTGCTAGTAGATATGCTAGGCTGTAGATATCACCAGTGGCTTTTTATATCAGGTAGTGAAAGCCTTTTCTGGGAGGTGTTCACTCCCACCCATCTCATAAAATACATACGAGCAGGGCAGGGAGGGAGATGCTTCAGGCTACACACAGATCTGCGCAGGCTGCAGCTTGGCCAGATGAAGGGGTTGCTCTGTCCAGCCCAACTGCAGCAGCTTATCTTTGCCTTCCAGCTGGAGGTAACTAGTCCCTCCAATACAGTGCCATAACTTTGTGATTAGCATAAGCATCTTGCGCACTAGGAGTTTTCTAACATAGATCAGTGAACAGACTTGCATAGTTGTACTAATTGATCGGCATGGGTGATGACCTTCATCAGAGGTGCAGGGTAGCTAGACGTAAAGTAGGAGCTCTCAGTAATTCTACAACAGAATTACATGTCTTGTTGCTGCCTCAGGAATGTTCCAGGACAGGAGCAAGATGGCACTGAGCTCCAACACCGTTGTTTTGCACTGACACAGGCCAAAAATGTGATTCATATTTACCTTTGTATTGTGTTGGGAAGAGTGCCAGACTAGCATCTCTTCTAGTCCCATCCTTCCAGACTTCAGTATCCGCTGACTTTTTGCTCAGTGCAAGAGAGAATGAACCCTTGCATTGTATGTCTGAGGATCCAAATTTACAGCTGCCGACTTATTTTTTTTCTCTCTCTTGCTACAGGCAAACTTGGGCTAGCTGATCAATTCACAAAGTACTGTCCTTGTTCTATGTGTGTGCCAGGAAGAAGTACCTGATGCAGTCACTAACAGGTCTTTGCATTTCATATAATTTCCCTCCTGAATATAGTCTTGATCTTCTCTTTAAGCCTTCTGTGATTTCACATTTCCTGTTTTTGAGGACACAGAGGTAAGTGTGCATGGTGTTTTGCTGTTGTTGTAGTAGTGGTTGTTGTTTGTTTGTTTGTTTCCTGAAAAGAAGGTTGTCAATTCTGTGTGTACTTGAAAAACTACTTCTAATGCTGACTGTCAGGAAGGTGAAGAGAAGGACACCAGAAGGACACACAGAGGACGCGGCAGAGGCACATAAAGATGGCGGCAGCCTTGGCGTGGCGCAGCCGCGATGCAGCAGAGTAGTTTGCTGACTAGCTGTAACTTCCTCATACATGAGAACTTGTGCATTAGAACTCGAGTCCTGTGGAAGCAGCCACCTTCTAGGACATTTTTCAGTGACAGGAAGAATTTTCATACTGCTCCGGTAGGACAAGCCTTCCACCGGCGCCCCTTCCATGTTTTGGTGGCTACAGGTGGGGGATATGCAGGATACAGAAAATACGAGCGTTACAAGTTGGAACAGCTAGAGAAGAAGGGCATAGAGCTGGCTGTGAAGCTTGCAAGTGAGTGGGAGGTTGCTCTGTACAAATAGGTACCAACTCGACTACTCTCACGAGCATGGGGTCACCTGAACCAGGTGGAGCTGCCTACATGGCTTCTGAAGCCTGTTTACAGCCTGTACATTTGGACATTCAGAGTAAACATTAAGGAGGCAGCTGTTGAAGATCTGCATCACTACAGAAACCTCAGTGAATTCTTTCACAGGATGCTGAAACCACAAGCACGGCCAGTCTGCTGTTTGCACAGTGTGATTAGTCCCTCTGACGGAAAGATCCTTAATTTTGGACAAGTAAAGAACTGTGAAGTGGAGCAAGTAAAAGGGGTTACTTATTCACTGGAATCTTTCTTGGGACCTCGCATCAGCACAGAGGACTTGCATTTTAGTGAGGCCTCACCTGGTAACTCCTTTCAGCAACAGCTAGTCACGAAGGAGGGGAATGAGCTCTATCATTGTGTAATCTGCCTTGCACCAGGGGACTACCACTGCTTCCACTCGCACCCACTGACTGGAGGGTGTCACACCGACATTATTTTCCAGGCTCTCTGATGTCTGTGAATCCTGGAGTTGCTCGCTGGATCAAGGAACTGTTATGCCCCAATGAACGGGTTGTCCTTGCAGGTGACCGGAAACATGGCTTTTTCTCTCTAATGGCTGTAGGAGCAACAAACGTGGGCTCTGTCTGCATCTACTTTGACCAGGACCTGCATACCAACAGTCCGTGTTACTCACCTACAATGACTTCAGCTTCGTATCCAACAACAACAAGGAGGGAATACCCATGAGGAAAGGAGAACATTTAGGGGAATTTAATCTAGGCTCTACTATTGTACTCATCTTTGAGGCACCTAAGGACTTCAAATTCCACCTCAAAGCTGGACAGAAAATCCACTTTGGAGAAGCCCTGAGCTCTCTATAGAAACTCACGCAGCAAGAAGGTTTTATATACAAAGGGACTTTTATCACATCACAGAGAGTTTCACTTAACAAGCATGTATCACTCAGCAGGACCTGGGTGAGGAAAATGGAAGATGTCATTGCTATGTTCAACTTTGAGAGTATTTGGCCTATATTTACATATTGCTGCTGAATGCAGAAAGATAATTGAATGAACGTGTGTGTATCAGGTACAGCTGCCTTTAAAGACGTTGACTACAGAGGTTTCTGTCCTACCCTGTGCCTGTAGTCTTTGATGTTCTCCCCCTCACTGTGCCACAGGATATCTTTGTTCACAGAGCTTAAAATCCCTTTTAAGCCTTCCTAGACCATGCAGGTGCAATGGGGAAGGGTGGAAGTAGAGATTAGGTTTATTTAAAGGAACATTAATAAGTTAAGTCAGACCTTGTACCTTAGAGCTGCTGTATTTCTTTCAGACCTTGAGTAACAAATGTATTCTTGTCTTTATTCTAAAACACTTCTCTGAAGTCCTTGTACAAAATACATGGAGAGCCATTAGCTAGTCCAGTTAAATGGACTATTATGGCTTCACAGTCCAAACGAAGCAAAATGCACAGACCGCATCAGTAAAGTAAGTTATACATCCAATTTATTTCCTAACGTTAGACAACTTTAATTCTTTTACCTAACAATGTCCCTTGAAAAATGGACTTTGCATTGTATTTTAAACCTGGAACCACTGTGTCTACATTCCATACAATGAAACTGGTCATCGTGGAATTTTTTTTAATATTAGCAGACAGATCCATATGTCCAATTCCTAATCCATGCTTTTATTTTGCTATTCCAGGCCTTAAAGATCTTGTTTGTATTTAAGAGAGAGTTCACCTCTTGAATTAAGGTTTGGAATACATAGAGGATGTTTCTCATGTGATGCTATATATCTTCAATATTGCTTTGTCATTAAATTATTGAAGAATAGTTCCTCTATTTACAGGGCAGTTTCAGATACTTCAGGACCAATTTTTATCGCATGGAGTGCAATGCCATATGTACTGACAGTACATTAAAACAACATCTCTTGGAAGCAATCCCAGGTTGCCTCCCAGCTGCCAACTTGGCCTTCCTTTAATGCACTGGCACTTATTTTGTCTTATCTAAAATATAAAAAGCCACACCTGCTCTGACTTCTGCCCTCAGACAAATTTTGCTAGGAATGTGCTGGGACTGAAAGCTTTATGCTGAGCTTCATCCTACAGCAAAACTTCAGAGCCTCATTGTAACTTATTGTCAAGAAGAGTTAACAAAACACCTTGGACCTCTTGAGCATGGCACCAAAAGCCCTGACACACTGGTGCCAAAGTAAAAAAGAAGAACTCTGTTTTAAAGCAATGTATCAATTATTTTTAGAAAATAAACTGTTTAAAAACAAAATAAAACAAAACAAACAAACAAAATAAACAAAACAACAGGGTGCTTAAAGAGCTGGCTGACGTCATCACGGGACCTCTCTCAATTATTTTTCAATGATCTTGGGAATCTGGAGAGGTCCCAGTAGACTGGAAGCTGGCAAATGTTGTACGAATTTTCAAGAAGAGCAAGAAAGAAGACCCTAGCAATTATAGGCCTGTCAGTCTCACATCAGTGCCTGGTAAAATTATGGAGAAGATGATCCTTGAAGTTATTGAAGCGCACCCAGGGGTCAATTCAGTCATTGGTCCCAGCCAACATGGATTCATGAGGGGTAGGTCCTCCCTAACAAGTTTGATTTCCTTTTATGATAAAATCACCCATCTAGTCGATCAAGGGAAACCAGCTGATGTGATCTTTTTGGACTTCAGCAAAGCTTTTGACATGGTTTCCCATAGGATCCTACTGGACAAAATGTCCAGCATACAGCTAAGCAAAAACATCATATGATGGGTGAGCAATTGGCTGTCGGGCAGGGCTCAAAGGGTTGTGGTAAATGGGGCCACATCAGGCTGGCGGATGGTCACTAGTGGGGTCCCTCAAGGCTCCATTTTAGGGCCAGTCCTCTTCTATGTTTCTATAAACAATTTGGATGTAGGACTAGAAGGCGTTTTGAGCAAATTTGCCGACGACACCAAACTTGGAGGAGTTGTAGACTCGGCTGAGGGTGGAAAGGCCTTGCAGAGAGATCTGGACAGATTGGAGAGTTGGGTGATCACCAATCACATGAAGTTTAACAAAAGCAAGTGCCAGGTCCTGCACCTGGGACGGGACAACCCTGGCTATATGCACAGACTGGGCGATGAGACACTGGAGAGCAGCCCCGCAGAGAGGGATCTGGGGGCTGTGGTTGACAGCAAGTTGAATATGAGCCAGCAGTGTGCCCTGGCAGCCAGGAGGGCCAACCGTATCCTGGGGTGCATCAAGCACGGCATTGCTAGTCGGTCGAGGGAAGTGATTGTCCCGCTGTACTCTGCGCTGGTGTGGCCTCACCTCGAGTACTGTGTGCAGTTCTGGGCACCACAGTGCAAAAAGGATGTAAAACTGTTGGCGAGTGTCCAGAGGAGGGCAACGAAGATGGTGAAGGGCCTAGAGGGGAAGACATATGAGGAGCGGCTGAGGTCACTTGGCCTGTTCAGCCTGGAGAAGAGGAGGCTGAGGGGAGACCTCATCACAGTCTACAACTTCCTCGTGAGGGGGAGTGGAGAGGCAGGTGCTGACCTATTCTTCGTAATCATCAGTGATAGGACCCACAGGAACGGTGTTAAGCTGAGGCAGGGGAAGTTTAGGCTGGACATCAGGAAGAGGGTGGTTGCACACTGGAACAGGCTCCCCAGTGAAGTAGTCACTGCACCAAGCCTGTCTGAATTTAAGAAGCGATTGGACTGTGCATTTAGTCACATGGTCTAAAATTTGGGGTAGACCTGTGCGGTGCCAGGAGTTGGACTTGATGATCCTCATGGGTCCCTTCCAACTCGGGATATTCTATGATTCTATGATTCTACCTCTTCAGTGTGAGTGATCACTATGGGCTGATTTTCTAGCTGAAATATCCCAATGATATTTCATGTTAAAGGTTTTTCTTTAGGTATGTGATAGTTTCCGTATTCTACAGGCAGCACCTTTTAAGAACTGTGCTTTACCTGTGCTTCTTTCTGCGCAGTTTCTAGAAAGCTTACAGGGTCAAAAGTTACATTGCGGGATTGTCGTGTCAATTAAAAAAACTGACTCCTTAGCCTCTGCCAAGTACTTCCCTCTTACCTGCTAAATACATCAAGCCTTGCTCTGAGTACATTGATATTACCTGTAGGTCACTATGTAGAGGTTTCAAAATTCAGTGTCATTGGTCAACCACTGACCACGTAAAAAAGTGACATTTCTGATACTCCTTCTGGCTTTTTGTAAATGCATTTTCAGAGGCACTTGATATGCACACTCCAGTCCCAAAGAATAAAAAAATTAGTAAATACAGAGTCTTTGGTGTGATACTGATTTTGAAAGGCAAATCTAAACAAAAGCAAAAGTACAAAGACTGAATAAAATGGTACTTTTTCATAAAATGTGTTTCTGTATATCTATTTCCTCATCTCCAGCCAGTGAAGAATTTGTTGGCATTCCCAGTCACAAGTAGGTAGTTGGTGTGAGAATATGAAGAGATGCAAGACACGGACTCCTAATGGCTCTTGAACAGGAGACCTTTATTGCCATTTTACACTACTACATATACTTTCCCTGTAGGCCCACACGCTGTCCACGTGCCCGAATCTGTCATACAATTGGTTAGAGACCCTCAGACGCACCTTGAGCCAGCCAACAATTGGCCACTGCCCAAAGCTCATCTTTAACACTGTAGCCAATTTACTTTATCTCAACCTTGCTCAAGTTTTTGTTTCTACTGCTTGTTTCCTCATTATCTCTAATTCAGGCATGTGTGAAACAGCGCGAAGCTGCCTGCGAATTCCTTTCCCACAAGAATATGTCACATATTTTTGTGTATTTGTAATATGGAAAGAAACTTGCTAGATAAAGCTATGGATCATAGAGTGAGTGAGACCTTACATGATAATGGAAATCTGTAATGCCAAATGATAAAGGCAGGGCCAAAAGTATTTATGAGATGAAGGATGAGAATAGGCTTTCAAGAAAGCATCTAATTCTTTTTTTCTTTTATTTTTTTTTTCCCCTACGATTTCAAACCCCATTTAGATATATCTGATAATCCTCTTAGGCTCACATGTGAGTCCTTCATGCACCTAAAAGCTTTGAATATCTGGTCTGAAATTAAAATAGAATTGTTAAAAACACAAAAGTTCGGTAATCTTATTTAGCAGTGACAAAATGTCTATTACAAAGGCAATTTGCTCTGTGAAGATTTTTTAACAGGTCCTTACCTTCCCTTTCCTGTTAATTTTAGCAAGATTGGCTTTAGGAACAAGTGAAGAATGCCCTGGCATGATTTTCCAACCTGACAGGCATGGCAAATTCATGACAGCAAGGGAGAGGAAGAAAAATCCACTGAAAGGTAGCTGTGTATTCTGCCCTCACAGGGCAGAATTTGGTATTCTGCCCCTGGCTCACAGGGCAGCTTGTGTGACAGTATTCTTTTGAAATACCTTACAGCATGGAGAAAAGTATGCTCCCTGCTAGCCCTGGCCTTGCTGTTTGTGTTTTCCATCCTGCTCTTCACCAAGCTCTTGCTGTGCTGTTGAGGAAGATAGCTCTGATATCTGCCCAGTAGATATTGGGCAATCCCAGCAGCTGGATAGGAAGGGCAGAAGGTCATGATGAAAACTGGCTGTGACAACTCATATTGAAGAAGTGACCAAGAAGTACAGGCAAATGCAGGGCGCAGTTAGATACAACAGCAATAACGCTGTGGCTTCCTGTTACTGGTGTGGGATGCTTGCTTAGTCTCAGAACTTAGAGTACCACTCTGCTGCAAAATTAAATTTGCAGCCTCAAGAATGAAGGGAAATAATTTCTGAAGTACAGCAGCTGTGGATTTTCATGAAGGAGGAGGGGAATGACTGCAGATTGTGACCTAGGCTTGTGTTGGCTCCTTAAATTATATTTCCTTTTGCAGCTGCTGAAGACAAAAGATATCGGTGCCACATCGTCCATTGGTCTGACCTTGTAAGTCATTTGCATGGTCTTATATCGCCCTGTGCATTGCCAGCTAAAGATGGTCAATATTTTCTATGCATTGGGCTTCAGTGAAAAAGAGGAAAGTGAACTACAGGTAATTATTATTTGAAATTTAAACTGGATGGGCTTTATTGATCTAAGTTGAATGTGATGATTCATAACACAATTCACTCTACCCTCTTACAAATTCCCGGTGCAGCTTTAAGCAGCTGAGTTTATTGCTGGTTTCTAAAATGCTGGTAGAGACAGAATAATTGCAAAAAAAAAAAATGCTTTTCTTGTGTTCTTTCTTAACGAAATACAAATTCTGAAGCTTCAGACTTCTGTATGGCTTCAGGGTTGTAAAGTTATTTGGAAAGCTTTTCTGGAAGTGTATTTATTGAGCATTTTTACTGATGGGTATAGTGTGATGGACAGCAAAGACAAAAGAGGCAGGGATACTGTTGTTTCCAATTGGTTTTTGAACTTTCAGTGTAGATTATTTTATGTTATTTTATGTTATTTTATTTTATTTTATTTTATTTTATATTTATTTTATTTTATTTTATTTTTTGCTTTTTACAAAGCTATTCAATTGTGCAAAAGCCCATGCAAATTTCACAGTCTACATGTATCCAAAATGGACAGAAAGCTTAGTTTGGGGTGTAGAGAGACCTGCCAGTGTAAATCCTGTCTTTTTAGAATTTAAAATAATAATTCCAGATTCACAGGTTAGAAGTGCTTTATTTTCTAAATCCGTTACTTTCATCTGTCATAGAAATCACAAATGGATATTCAGATGAACCACTAAAGAATGAACATTTTCTTTTTTGCCATCTTGTGTTGATATATTGCCTTTGTTGAGATAACAACCTAATTAATCTTTTTTCCTTGTCTTATCCATACTTCACTTATAAGAAATGGTGGGAGTGAGAGAAGACAGCAAAATGCATTCAGTGAGGAGTCAGAACTGTGGAAGAAGTTACTGGAAAGAAGAGACGGAGAAAGGCAAATAGATGTACTACACAGCAATGCAATTTTGAAATGTATTAAATACAGATGCAGCTGTGACGAAAACAAAAGAAAAAGTATTTATCTCACATGGGGTTATCTTAACATTAATTAACTACTTGCTTATTGCCTAATATTTCTGACAGATGGAAAAATGTGCCTGTAGTGCATTTTAATGAAGTAAGCATATGAAAGAAAGCTGCCAAACAGGTGCCATACTGAAAGAACAGAGGCAAGCTGAACTAAATGGGTTAAGGATTCACAATCTACTTCAATTTTCATTGTTTGCACCAGACAGTAACTGAAATTTAGTACATCTGACTATAAGTGGAAAAGGTTAAGGAATGGCCACCACTTCTCTCCATTGGCATTCACACTCAGACTGCTTCAGTAAGCTACACTACAGTTCATTTTTGATCCTACAAATAAAACTTTATCTGCAATTCAGGAATTAGCCAATGTATCTGTGCACTCTTTCCACTAATGTCTTGAGTGACTTTTTGGCTTGAGAGTGTGATGCCACATGCATACACAGTTTGGGTTTGGAAGCCAAATTGCTGTGTTCATACCGTGCTGCACAAAAGATGAAAATCAGAAGTGGGGACCTTGTTTCAGGCATTACCTGAGGTTTTTATGTAAGGGTGGCTGCATCCTACAAGACTGGACTATGTGATTGTGCTGCTGGGTCTGAGCTGATGTGTCTGAACTTGCCTGAGCTATCATAGCACTGAGCTCCTGAGGTACCTGAGCTTGTAAATAGCTACATTTACAGTTAGCACTACACCAAATATGACTGTATTTCTTCAAGACCCCAGCCACCTTTTAAAGATAAGTAGTTGAATTAAGAAAAATCTGTTTTAGAATGAGAACAGCTGGACAGTTCCAATGTTCCTGGAGCTTTGTCTGCAAACCAGAGGAGGCTTCCAAGGCCAGTGAATATCTAATTGCATTTTTCAGTAGGCAGGCACAAGAACTCTCCAAAAATTGCCAATAGAGGTTATAAGTTGATGTAATGATCTGTAACGTGTTGATTTGAATTCTGCATTCTCCCATATGCAAATTAAAACATATAGGGATGAATATTGTGCTTACTAAATCATGGTGCATTTAAGTGTACTATTTCTATAATTCCTGCACTTCTGAAACAGAATCTGATATAGCTAGAACATATTGGCTTCTGTGCTGAGCAAGATGTCTATCTGGATGGGGAGATATTGAGGAATTAGATCTGCATGAGGAGTGTTTTGTTGGATTTTGCATTCTGCTGGGTCTCTAAGATGAGCTGCTGTGCAATTTAATTTTTGCTCTGATGACTCATCAGAAACTTTGGTGCAAGTCCCTTTTTACTGTGACATGCTTCCAGATAATAACTGAAGCTTCTCTATCTCTAAAACTGAAGAGAAGAAAAACAATTGATGAAATGGTGATAATGAATGCAACTTATTCCTATTTAACATAAAAAAAAAAAATTGAAACTCAGAGAAGTAAAATAATTTGTGCTTTCTGTGGGGAACATGAAAGCTTTTACCTAGTGTTTATTTTTATGCTGCCCTGTGTTGAAAGACTGGTCATATCTTAAATCAAGATTTGATTCTTAAATGATGTATGGGAGAGAAACAAGGACTGAACTGAGTATCCTGACATGAATATCCTGACATTAATATCCTGACTGAATCCTGACTGAATATCCTGACCTCTATTTGGATCCGTTTTCATCCTGGTGTACCTGGAATCTCTCAAATCTCAGCAGGAGATTTTGTTTGCAAAATGTGTGTTTTCACCTTAAGAAATTTTTCTCAGTGTGAATTGTGTTATTGCGTACTGGTTAGGTGAGATCATGAAAGATATGTTGAATTGTTTAAACAAATTAAAGTATACACTTGTATACACATATATTGTTTTAAAGCCATTTTTAAGCCAGTAAAAGTTTATTAAAGTTTTACTTTTAAGAGACATGATCCTTTTATAGCCTTATCAGGTATGAAGTGATTGAAAACCGTGACTGCTTACTCCTGCAGTGCTGTGTTTTCTTTTTGTTGCAGTCTTTCCTCATAAAAGGAGTATATTTCTCAGATCTGTATATGACTGAGAGAAAATGTTAAGTATGTAAAGAAATGTATGTTGTCCTCATAATGTACATGCATAAAAAACAGGTACTAAGTAAGCAAATTACATTACATCAAACTATATATAAATGGTATTTAAATAAAATGTCACATCACAGCACATCTTGCTGTTATGAGAAAAAGGTTCCTTTGCATTAAATAAAGATTTTCTTTGCCAGTATTTTATTAGGAAATTATCAGGCAAAGTTTCTAAACAGTGTGTGAAATCAATGTCTACCTGTCTGAAGAGGGCAGTGGTGTCTAATGTGACAAAATCTCCTCAGTTTCAACCAAATACCTTTTATTTCTCACTAGATTTCCTTTGACGGATAACCTGAAAGTCTTCTATTACTATTTTAGAAATGCTTTATGCAATTACACTTTAGAAAATGGTACTTTTGTACATTAGCTTGTAGGAAGTATCAGAGTTTGAATCACTGATGCATCAGTGTTCCTCAGATTGACTGCAAAGTCTGCCTTAGGTGAACAGAAATAACTCTCTGAAACCTTGCTGATTTTTTTTTTTGCTTGTTCTATGTCAGTTTTAGACTTGCTTTTATTTCTTTTAACTTTTCTCTGGATTTCAAACTTTTTTTTTTTTTTTTTTTTTGGATTGTTAGTCATTTGGGAGTAAGTCGAATCAATTTAAGAGACTTGAGGCACACTATATGGCAGCTGAAGATTTTGTGCCTTTATATTCTTGGATATCCAAACATAATTGTTGTATCAGATTTGAAAGTCTTGCTCCCTTAATGTCTTTAAACTATACATTTTAAAAATACAGGCATTCAAAATCATGAGGTAACTCTGTAAATCATAAACAAATATAATAGAATACGGGAGGAAAGTTTTGTTTTCATTTTTTTTTTCCCCTCCCCTGGAGACTACTTAAAGTAAGCATCTCACCTGGTTGGACTCATGGTTGGACTTTTAATGATCTTGAAGGACTTTCCAACCCATATGATTCTGTGATTCTACCTATTATTAGAAAAAAATAAATAATCTGTGAGAGCAAACAAAAAAGTTGCTCCTAGGATTATTCTCTTGCCAACATTTTGCTATTTAGCACCTTCATGTATCAGACTATTTGCTAGGGATATTCATTACGTTAATTAAAATGATGTTCTTTATTTTTTGTGGAACTTTTCCAATACATTTGCCTCTTTTGACCCAAGTGATGCATTTTAACTCTAGTACTAATGATGTGATGGCATAATATTCTAATTCAGATCGGGAAAGGTTTTTGTCCTGTGAACCAAGTTGGCAAATTGTTTGAAGTTCCGATAATTAAAGCATATATCTTAGCTGAAATTGTGTTTAGCCAGTTGATTATGTTTTCAAACAGCTAGCCAAACTGGCAAAACAAACGTGAAGAGATCAGGCTAAAACTATTGAAGTCTCCACAAAGCATTTCTAATTAGCTGACCTCATAATGAACTGAGGCTTATAAGTATATAGATTTTGACTGAGTTACTAGTCTTTGACTATTAATTTTATCTTGCCTTGTTTTACTTTTTTTCTTGGAGTAAGTGAAATAACCTATCCCTAAGCTGGGAGAGTGAAGTAATGCATTTAATTTCAGTGTTAGGGGCTGTTCTTCTGGTAGCTTTGCCTGAGGATGGCAGGAGAGATCAATCTTAGGTTGTCATTATAGAAGGTGAAAACAGAGATGTTTCCTGTAGCTTGCATATGGTAGTTTTTAATCTGAATCTTTGAAGCATGTGAAACGTAATCTCATGGTCTTTTTGCAGTTTTCTTGGGGTTGGAGTGGCTAAATTCCCTGCCCCCATCCTTGGCCTTTTCTTTTTTTTTTTTTTTTTTTTTTTTAAATAGGTGTATTTCCATGCAGCAAAAGGAATTGAAAAGGAACTGTTAAAATACATATATTTTTGGTTTTCTTACATATAAAATATGAAGCCTAAAATATCATTCCAGACCTTTGAAGTTAAATTATCTAAATACCATGGGGTAATATTCACTATTCCTTTAGAATCATCAATTCAGATGAACGGTTCTGAAACAAGTCAACAAGTCATGATTTGAAAGAATATATATATTTTTTTTGATAGCATATTTGTTCACAATAAAAGGAATAATTATTGAAGTGTAGGATCAGCTGGAAAATAATGGATATATGCTTACAAACATCACATTCAGATCACCAGTGATAAGCATTGTTTTGAACTGTTTTCTGTTTATTGTTTGGCTTTTGAAGAAAAAGTGAAAACAACGAATGACTCAAAGATAATGCTTAAAGCAAAGAGTGCATAGCACTTAAGTCAATCCTCTGATAAATATACTTATGATTAAACACCATGCCTTTCAAGAAAGTTTCTTTTTATGTTACAGAAATAGGATTTCACTTTACTATTTAGTGAGGCAGGCTGCTGTAGTGACAGCAGCTTCATCACAGTGGTGGCAGCTAATAACATGGCATTGAGAAAACAAAAATGTTCACTTTTTTTATTCAAACTAAAAAAGTCATTTCCTTGAGCAATGGAACACAAAATCTTTAGGGAGGAAAGAAGTAGCTCATCTTAATCATCATCAGAAAAGCTTTCCTTTCAGATGTGTTCATATGTTACTTTTAGCTACCTTCTACTCTTGTTTGCTCTTTCATTCTTGCAACAGGAGAATATTATTTGTATTCTTTCAGAGTCCACCCTGTTCCACTGTGCCTTCTCTGAATGCTGTGAGACTGCCAAATTTTTACTTAGAGTTTGGCAGCTTCTTTAAGGCTACCTGGGGGCTTAGGGCTTATCTTAGTCCTCTTACTTGCCGGAACCATGTTGGGTCCGTTTCAGCTGTTGTAAGATACTGAAGCCCAAATTTAACCCAGCAATGTTTTATGGATTGGTACACAGGGCCCTTAAAATGCTTGGTGAGTGCTTTGTGATTACACTTGATCCTGAGGAGCTCTGAGCCAAGTACAGAGAAGACATGCAAATGGATTTTGCTTGCCCTGTTTCTGACCTGTTTAGCTGCTTTCCTGACTCTGGCAGGTTCAGATTTCTCCAGGTCTGAAATGGGGCAAGGTAGTTTTCTCAGTTTCTGAAGAAATCATATTGGGAGATCAAATGGTGATAGTGTTCACCACCTGAGGGTTTCAGTACCAAAGTCCTCAATGGCATTTCTGCAGAGGATGTATCCAGATTTGTGTATAGGCCATACCAAGTCTAGACAACAAACTGCCCCTCTCCATAACACCGTGCTTCCCTCTCCTCTCTGATCTCATGCTCCATGGCACATGGATGCTGTTTTTGGCAGGTAGTGGTGTGAATATTTACCCAGGTGTAACTTACTTGATACCACATTGCAATTCTTTCTTCATACCAATACCCAGAAAATGCAATTGCAGCAGCTGGGCTTATACAGTAGCTAATAATATATCCTTGGACTTAAATTCTAGCACCCGTGTTCTGTCCAAGTTGCCTTGGTCTGCGGGTGTGGGAAAGAGAAGAGATAATCTCTCAGGACTTGTTTGTATTCACTCACATGGTGTGTATGTATACACTGTATACAATGTGATCAGCAAATTTTAGTAGCTATGAAATCCAGTTCTTAATGAATGCCAAATTTTGCTATTGTATATTAAATGCAAATTCCCTATGAGGTTGAGTTCTCTGCAATTATTTCCACATCTGTATTTTATATATAAAATAGAAACAAAATGTATATATATATATATATATGCATTTTTTTAGGCTGGACACAAGAACAACTTTGAATACAATTAAAAAAAAAAAGATACACCCACCACAAACAAATCCATACACGCTTTTAAATTACAAGAAATTTGTAGTGGTACAACTTCTATTTTTAATACATCCAAGCAGCAATATTTTCCTTCACTGAAACACAGACATTATGTATGGTTTTATATATATTTATTATTATAATGTATACGTATATATATATATATACACAGTCATATAAATGTAGTACCTTGTTAATATTTGAATAAATTTAACTTAACCTTCCTGGGGATGAGAGGGAGATATTTTTAATTTAGTATGGGTAATTGCCAGAATCTGCCTCATCTAAATTTTTCCCTGAGTGCTTTCTGTCTCTGAATGAGTTTTTTTTTTTTTTTTTTTTTTTTTTTTTTCTAGTGCCCCATAAATGAATTTGATGTAAAGTAATGTAAAGAAAGGCAACAGTGCTTAGTTCATGATTAGCAATATCAGAATTTACCAAAATTAGGTGTCTGCTTAGATGGGAATTCAGTAGCACTCTATTCATTTTATCTAACTCACCTGTCTGTCATTTGCTGATACTGAACTTTATCTTTCATTTAAAGTCTCTTTGTTTGTTTTGTTCTGTTCTGTATTTCAGAGGGATATTGCTAAAATATCTTTACTGAATCCTGTTTGAAAATTGTCTTTGGCTTAGATTAGATTCCTGTCATACTAAAGCCAGAAAACTTACAGGAGTGCAGCATCATCTTCTATAATATCTGACCTCTTATGGAGCAAGATCTTACCACTACATAGGGCACTAAAATAAGATACCAAAGAGACAGGCCTTTAATTATTTTTATAACGAATGTTATACTCACTTTTGGCTACTAAGGTTCTTTTTTTTTTTTTTTTTTTTATCCACAGATCTTTAAATCTTCATCTTGTTTAATGCATATTATTTCTGCATTATGAATTCTTAGAAGATTCTCTGTGGGGCTTTGTAACATTCTGCCTAGTGCCTTTTGCAATTTAGAGGATTTATTAAATTATTCCCTAAGAAATGTTCAAGGTCTATCAATGCTGTAACATACTTTCTGCTGGTTTCCCTTGGCACTGGGTTTGAGCTTTTATTTTTGTATTATATTCCCTAGTATTTAGCTATTGAATCTCTAAAATTTATTTATTTTTTTCCTGTTATTTTTACCAGGATCAGTCTAAACATTGATCTTGGTGTTGCACCAAAAGAATCTTGGGCCTGATCAGAAGGAGCATAAATGTAGGCTTTTAAAAATAAGGTTAGAAATAATGAGTATCTTACTGTTCTTTAGCATTATAGAGCTCTTTCCTTTGTAATCATAAATTCACCATCACTTCATTTTGTTTTCCTGGATAATCTGAAGTTCATGCATTTTCTGAGAGGGTGCAGAAAGGATGTGTAAATGTTTTGTAATTTTGTATTTCAGTTACAGTCTTCTTGAAACAGGAGTTAAAAGGAGAGTTTTGAAAGGGGGCTTAAAAAGAAAGATAAATGATGGAAGGTGAGAAATTCAGTGATAGATGAGTGGAGGAGATAGAGGGGAAACTAAGATAAAAATGAGAAATGAGGAAAACTGAAAGGGTAAACTAGAATGAAAGAATGCACATGTTGTTGAAAGCTTTGCTGTGGTGTCATAACGTATTCATCCACTGGATGTTATCAATAGGTGGCCCCTGCTCAGTTAGAATAACCTATTTTTGAACTGTTGGCAGTGATGACTAAATCCACAAAGACACCTGGGGTTGGTGTCACACAGCTGCTATGGCAGAATTCATAGTTAGATTTAATTGATTGATCTGTCTATTAAATGCATATCAACCCTTGATACATAAGCAGTAGATTCTCAGCAGCTGGGGATGATGAAGCAGCTGCCCAAACCACCCACTAGAGAAGTGCATCCCTGGACCACACTCCGAAGCAGTCCTGCTCTCACCTAAGCATCTCAGGGCTAGAACATGCCATAGGCTGGTGGCTGGGGCTACTAGAAGGTGGGAATATGCAGTCTCTGCATCTCCTGTAAGTGACTAAGGTATTAAATTAAAATTAAATTGAACTTGAATTGAATTACTATTAAATTGAAAGGGAAAATAGAATAGAATAGTTCAGCTGGAAGAAACCTTTAAAGGAACTTCAAGCTGGACCTTCTAGCCCAACTGCCTGCCCAATTCAGGGCTGACCAGAAGTTAAAGCACGGTACTGAGGGCATTGTCCAAATGCCCCTTGGACACTGACAGGCTCAGGGCACCCAGCACCTCGCTAGGAAGCTTGTTGCGATGTCTGGCTACCCTCAGGGTAAAGAAATGCTTCCCAATGCCCAGCCGGGCCATCCCCGGGCACAGCTCTGTGCCGTTCCCTTGTGCCCTGCCAGCAGCTCCCAGGGAGCAGGGGCCGGCACCTGCCTCTGTGCTTCCGTCCTCAGGAAGCTGCTGGGAGCAGCGAGGCCGCCTCTGGGCCTCCTCTTCTCCAGGCTGGGCAGCCCCAGTGTCCTCAGCCTCTCCTCACAGCACGGCCCTTGGGCCGGGCTTGCTGCCCTCCTCTGGGTGCTTCCAGGGGCCTTAACACCCATTGTAGGTTGGGGAGCCCACAGCTGCACACAGTACACCAGGTGAAAATATCTCCTTTTGCTTTTGTGTGCACCATTAAGTGTTAACTGACTGGAACCTTCAGATGATGTTTGTGGATGAAGACAGACTTGGTCATCTTGAGAGTCGCTAGGATGACTAGGATTGTTGAGATGCATAGTGCTTAAGGTGCAGAGTTTATAAACATGATCAGAAGCAGAACTTTAAACTTGCTTGGGAATTGTGTTTGTAAAATGTGGACGCTTTCAGATGATTCCAGAGAGGTGATGTACAGGCAAATGTTTTCAAAGGTGGCATTATGAGACTGAGGTGCCAGCATCAGGAATTTAGTGTGACTTAGGCAATAAATGTAGTAGTGGTTTGAGCTTTACACCCAGCATTGTCCCTGAATTTCTCTTAATGGATCCTAGGATATGCATCAAGAGGCATGATTTCTTCAATTACAAAAACCTTTTCAAAATGCATGTTAATCACTTTTAATGTTTGTAACACAGAAGCTCCCATAAGCATTCATTAAGACTCTCTTACCAGTGCTATCTGTTGAGCAGGTACACTATAAAAGATAACTCGTATAACTTCTTATCTATTTTCAGCATTTTAGTTATCTAAAAGCTTATTCAAAGCAATTTTTTTCAGATAGAGTTGTGAGTCTGAAGATGCTTCTACTGTTAGTATGCTGATAATCATACTGTGGAGATGTGCAGTTTGTCTTAACTTGCTGGTTATACATTAGTGGATGGGGAGGCTAAATGGAAATAATACTTTGACAGTATAGAAGGCTATGTCCTTTTATTTTTTTTTCTTTTTTAATGTAATTAGATTTTTTTTCCATCTTTAACAACCACAGGCCCAAGCTCTAACTCTCCTATATGCCCTTACTAACTGCTGAAAAAATAATCAATACATTGTAGAGACATTAATAAGTTTCATAAATGAAATAGCTACCAATTTTGATAAATTTATTTTACTCTGTTTCTGCTGTATTGAAAAAAAACAAAAACAAAAACATTTTAAGTAATGCAAAGTCACTATTCATAGTAACAATTTTTGAAGAGAGAAAAGAGTTACAGTTCTGAAGCTAGATTTTCAGAAAATGCTGAGCAATCACAATATGGAGGAAGGCTTTTAAAAAGGCTTACCTCATCAGAGACATCTAGCAGTTGAAACAACCAGAATGTAGTCTAAATTCTGATGCATTTTCCATAAATCCTAGTGTAAGTAAGTTAAACTGTATAAATATAAAAAGCAAGAATTTACCTGTTTATGGCAAAACTTTCTAAGTGTTTCAAAACTGTCTTTCCTGTTATGGATAGTGTTTTTTTGTTTGTTTTTTCTTTGTACAAAAATAAAACACTTTTTTTTTTTTTTAATAGACAGGAAGTGAATTTATGTGGGTGTGAATGCATTGTAAACAATCACCACAGTAATGGTGAGTATTGTAGTAAATCTGGCACAGAGCCCTTAACTGTAGTATAGGGAATTAGTAAGTATAACTAATATCTAACAAGAGACTTAGATGATTAAGTATGAGAGACTTCAGAAACAAACAATAACTTTTCTTATGAAAATTGTTGGATTCTTTTAATGGGTTTGGGTCAACAACTGGATATGGCACCTGAGTATTTGCAAGATAGTTGGGAACTCGCTCTTGTGCTCAGGTTGCCGCAGCTTAACAAGCTGTAAATGTTAACCATGCCATGGGACCCATATCTGCACCTATCTTTGGCCCACCATGAAAAGAAAGGCAAAGAAATTTCCCGTCTGTCTTCTGATGAAAGCTTGGCTGAATTGCTGTTTATTTCTCATGTGCTCAGACTGAACACGAGTATTTACCAGCTTAGCTAACACCCAATGGCTTGTTGAGCTGTTGTATCTTCACCCAGGACTGAAGCCCAAGTAGGAAGGTGTGGCTGTGTGTTGATATCTGATTTTTGCTGGGCCTCTGTGACTGACTGCTGCAAAATAATTTCTTCCTCTTGGACTCAGTTTAGGAATATTTTGTAAGAAAATAATGGGGGTTTGTGGCACAACGCATTAGGAGTAGAGAACTAAAGATAAGCCTTCACTGTAAGTTATGAAAAATCTTACCAAGAGGCTTTACTGGAAATTTGGCATTTTTTTGCAGCATAGAAGTGTCAATTAGACAGGATGACCTTGTCATGAGAATATTTGTTATTAATTAATTAATGTATTTATTTATTTTGTAGGACAGAAATCCAGTACAGCATAGTCCAAAAACCATAGATCAGTCCAAAGGTTTAACATGAATATTCTTACACAAGGACATGATCACGTATTTCATTTAAGTACCTTTCAGGGCATTTACTAACATATGATGCTTTGTATATAATGCATACATAAAAGAAAGAGACTTGTGAGCTTTAGATTTATTCCTAAAAACAGATTTGTTCTGCAATATGTTCTTTAACCAAGCACTATGTGACTTCTGCATGTGCTAGTGCATGATGAAGAGACTAAGAATGTAAAATCTGAATAAAGACTGTTCCTTCCCTCAGTTGTTTCTCAGGTTTACTGTGAAACTGAACAGGAAAACAGCTCCTGAACTTTTTCTGCTCTTTAATATGTTTTATAGACCTTGTCACAGCTCTGGTGTGATGAATGGTGTAATACATTGTGATGCTATTCCCCAAAATATTAGTTAAACTGTTGAGTATCTAACATTTTGCAGTGACTGTAATGAAAATAAGGAAGGAAAGAAAAATAAACATCAATTGGCAGGAATGTCTTCCATGTAATTCTCTCTAGCTAAAATTTATGTAGTTGAACTATGCATGGATCACAAAGTTTAGGTAGGCATTAGCAAATCTAGGAAGAGAAAGTTTGCAGCTCTTCAAAGCAGCAGTTTTAGTTTGGACTGTTAGTAACACTGATCCAAGTGATGTCTGGATACATGCTTGTACACATTCCTCTTTACTCACCTGACAAAAAACAATTGGAAATCAACACTTGCTTGTTTTGCTTTCTGTATGGGGAGAGGATGGGAAGTGGGCACAAAAAAGTCTTTGTCAGTAAAAAGGTTGTAAATAAAGCACTGCGTGAATGCCTATAGATATACATGCAGTGCCTATAGATATACGTGTATGTGCGTGTATAATGTACACATGTACTGTACACATGTATGTATGTATGTACATGTATGTACATGCAGTAACCTATTTCTCCTATTACGCCATGTCTGTTTCTGTTATTTGAGTGCACCATAACACAAGCCCTTTTGGGGTCCTCTTTATCAATTTCTATTTCTCAGACAAATTCTGGAGGATTGATTGAGAGACTTGAGAATCAGGGACGGTGGCATGATTCCTAAACTTGCTGTCTGAAGTACTCCTAAACTAAAGTCTGTTTTTATGTTGATTGTAAGTACTGCAGTATTCAACCATTTTTATATTTGCTTTATAAAAGTTGTGTTTTTTTTTTCCTTCAGTCTGTTTCATTATAAAGAACACCTTATTTAATTATTTAATTTAGATAATAATTTATATTATATATATTATTATTATTCTAATTGTTTTTAATTTAATTTAACTATTATTAATGTAATATATTATATATAAATTATATATTATATAATTTATATAATATACAATTTATAGAATAAAAATTAATTCAGCCTTAGTACTGAAACTGTGAATGCAATATTAGGTGGACTGAAAGAAAGTGGAAAATAGGAAGTCTTGAATCACTATCACAGGGGTGTGTTGTCCTGTGCAGTAGTCCAATGCGTTACGGCAAAATGTGTGTTTCTCTGGCCAGACAAGTGGCATATGAATGTAAAGCCTACGATTTTTACTGGTGGGAATGTAGCCTGGTATTTGAACAACTCTGTCCTAGATATTTCCTGAAAGGTTTATAAGAAACCATTCTTACTTATAAAAGTTGTATATATATATATTTATCTGTCAAATATGTCCTTATAGCACTAAGTAAATCCTCAGCTATCTATAAGCTGCTTTTAAATATCACAAAATATTCATCCAATCAGAGCCATTTAAAAATACAGTAAAAAACATAACATCTGTAGACCGTCTCATTTATATATATATATATATTGAAGTAGGTATGCCTAATAGCCCATCTACAGAAAAATGATTCAGTATAATTTTTAAGTGATTTAAGCTTCATTAAAAGTAAGTTTATTGCCCGAGAGAGATACTTCACTGGCCTTTTGCAAGTAAACTTCTTTAAAATATTATACTCTTTTGAAAATCTCTAGTTCTGTGTCTAAGAAAGATATATTTAAACAGAATTACATGGAAATCACCACACTGAGATACATTTGTACTGCCTTGATATGTTTTTCAAACTTTTGTTTCTCAGTAGATCCCTTAATCATGGGAATAGTGGCATTTACTTGTTAAAGGGCATGCCCCGTTATTGAGACTGATCTGGAAAACATTTGGGTGGGAATACAGTGAGACTGTTCCATTAGTTCCAAATAACATCCTGCTGATGTGGCGTTACTTTTTACTGGTTTAGTTATGCAGTGATGGAGATGCTTTGGCTATTTCGGGGAGGAGGTTAAATATATAGTCAGTATATTTGTCACTGAGATACATACTATGGTGTCACTGAGTTTCACAAAAAAAGAACAAATCCAGTAAGAGATATAATAACTACTTTCTCCACAGGGAATACTTTTCAGGTGATAATGTGATGGTATTTATGGAAATACATTACTGTAACTTTAATTCCAGAATGTAGTTATTAGTGGAATATTGCATTAGCCTTGCAATGAAGTTCTGTGCAGATGGAACATAAATACATGCAAACTACTGGTACTAGGGAATGGAAAGAAGATAGAATGCCACAAATAATGGTTCTGTATTTCTTAGCATGTTTTTATTATTATTATTATTTATTTATTTTTATTGCCAGCATACAAGTACTTTACAAGTCAAGGATTACAGAAAAGATTATTTGCCTGATTACTGTTTGATTTGCCAAAGAATTATGCCTTCTTAAATGTTTTCTCTGTTAACATAGTTTATTTTGAGAGAAAACTGTCTATTTTCAAGTATTCTAGAGACATATGAAACACAAATGAATGTCAAGTAATTCTAAATAACTTTTTTTTTTTCCACCCAGAAATTCATAATTTAAATAGAAAGTTTTTCTGTGTTTTTGCTGATGATTACAAAGTATGATATAATTTCCCAAAAGTACCAGGATGTGCAATATAAATATTTGCCATTACTTCCACAATCCTGGCCTGCAAGACAAGTATACGATTTTCCTGTTTTATTACACAATTATATGTTTTTTATTTATAGAGTCAGATGAATATTATATATTAATTAACATCAATCTAGATGTTGTTTAACAATTGAAGCCTGATAAAGAAGGCTGTTTTTCCCTGAGCACTGAAAGAATTATTTTTCTTAATGCAGCAATATGGAATTTAAAGTTTGTTGTTTTCATTGGCTGCAAAATAGCCTGGGACAGTTGATTATTTAAATTATTTTCCTTAGCAAACTATTTATTTTATTTTTGAGGATAGGAGATGTGATCTGGGCAAAAAAAGCATTTTAATTGGTGGAAAATATTTTTTTTTTCCAACAGTAATTGAAGTCAGAATTAGCAAATTATTTAGAAATTGGAGAGTAATTTGAAGAATATATTGTTACTGTATGTCAAATTCACTTGCTTGAATTTTCTAAATGATCAAAATTCTACAAAAATAAAAAAGGGATAAAAACAATAAGCCTCAGTTCAAGAAATAAATGTAAGAAAGGGGTGAAGTTTTTAACTTTGTAGCAGATTTTCTTCCATATTATAGATTTAAAACATCTTAGTCATACCAAAATAGAGTGGCAACACACTTGTACTGACAAGACCGAAATAGAGTCTTAAGAGTGAGGTGGTGAAAGAACACTTCAGTTATAATACATAGCACACAAAGACCTCAGGGCTAGGACCAAAATTTATTTTTTTCCCAGAGCACTGCAGGAGATACCAATAAGATTTATGTGATTTCCAAATGAAGTTATTCCACGAATAAGCACACCTTTCAGACCAGCCAAGTCCAATGAAAATACTACAAAATATGCTTGCTGCATTTTAGTGTTTTTTTCCCTCTTTCCCTCCTTCCAGACTCCACCCCCCGCCCCAGACTTTTTGAAGGGATGAACATTCATGTCTGATTGGTTTCTTCTGTATCCAAGGTCAGGATGGCTATTCCAGCCCCCTGACTAGTACGCAATAAGATTGTATACTAAATTTAGTGACATCATTCATTCTTAGTAGATATCCACAGCTTAATTTAAAAGCTTGTTGTCACTGATGAATATTTCTAAACTAAGGTTTAATAAACACTGTCTCCTTGGTGTAAACTGGCGACTGCTATGCTAAAAACGTGAAGGTAATGATAAGTATTTGAGATGATACAAATATTCTCCCTGGGTTATACTGAACCTCGCAAGATTTGTATAGGAAACTAAAGTAATTTGCTTAATAACATCATTAGGATATTTTTTTTTAATGATGGAGAACTTTTATGATAGAGAGTTCTACTATTATTTAGAGATGAGCTACATCTTGTACGTGGTTGGGCTGAGGATTCAGATGAACTCTTTGCCAGGTAATGTTGACGCCGATGTGTCAGCTTCCATTCTGTGCATGCTGATGACATCACAGAGAAAGCTCACCTCGGATAATTGTGAAAATAGGGGAAAATGAAACACAGAATGTGCTGCAGTCAAACACTAGTTTATATTTTTCCTACAGAAGTTCAGTAATGTCTGGATACAGGGAGAATCATTATGACTATTATATGCATGCCTGCTGAGTGTTGGAAGAATTATGAGTGAACTGCTGAGTTTGAGTAGAACCTGCCAACATCATGTGAATATCTGTAGTGTTAAATGTATTTCTGACAAATTGGCCTAAGATGAATGAAGCACACAGCAAAATAATGCAGTTTGCCCCAGATCTCATAATGGGAAAGACATGAAGGTTCCAGTAGCTGGATCTTACTGCCACCACAAAGAATATGGGGGAAAAGAATTCTGTTCAAAACAAATTATTATTTTTTTCCACAACTCTTCTTTTCATTTATCCTGAAACAAAATATCTAATTTCCATTTCACAAATTTTCAACAAAAGCAAAGTAACTCATATGAACTCTGAGAAAAGTTTACAAAATAAGAAGGATGTTGTGTCAGTCAATCCTTTTTTTTTTTTTTTTTAATTCAATATTGTAATCAGTAATGCTCACGTAGGCAGTCATGAAGGTCTATACAATTCCTTATTCTGCTTGGGGTGATTTGGACCCTGATGCTATTTTCCTGTACAATTTATAGTTTAATAGATATCTAAAACTATAATTTTGTCATTTAAAGACAATTCACTTTGAATGAAACACTTAGAAGTTACTATAGTAAGAACCTCACTGTCTGCCTGTCAAGTAAGTGCATCTAATCACCTGTCTGTAGCACCATTCTCACCTTTTGTTCACTTGATCTTTCTGACAATGTGTAATTGTACCAAGAGGAGGGATTGAAAGAGACTCCAAATTATAATTTCTCATGGGACATTCGTTATGCCAACAATCAGTGAATGGTCGGGAAGGAGGTTTGAGTTACAGGTTAGGACTGAGACAGATAAAACAGGGTGAGATTAAACTGAATGTCACAAGAAAACCAATGGAATAAATGAAATTGATCTAAAATAAAAAGTTTCCCTATATGCATACATACAGGGATATGTGCGTGAATCAAACTCCACGTTTAAAAGGCAAGAAGCACCATCTGTACTCACAGTTCTGGTTGGAGTGTCTTTCACAAAGAATGGAAAATGTTAATTAAATCAATCACCAATTAATAAGTGTTTTGTAGAAGGACAAAGTAAGTCTATTCCAATATTTCTCAAATAGGAATGGATTAAACGTGGATTAAAAAAGCTGGATTCTCTACTCAAATAATTTAATAAAATGAAAAAACCCTGAAAACTGAAACTGCAGAAATAATCCTCAGATTGAACTTCCTAACAATAAGTAACTCTGCCCAACCCCAATCCCCCTACTCCCCCCCCCAAATAAAAAAAAGGCGGGGGAGAACAAAACAAAGCCCTCCATGTTTTAATGTAGAATATGCAATCAAGGTACCTTAATCCACCAGCAGCAAACGGATTTAGCATTCCAAGATCAGCCAAAAGTATAAAGTGTTGCTGGAGTGCCAGAAGAAACTGAAAAATGTGAAAATAATGCATTTGTGTTTCAAAAGTTTTTCTCACTGAGGTCCCAAAGAAACTGGTGAAATTCATAGCAGTGAAAAATTACCTGTCAAGTGTGTGTGTGTGTCTGTGTTTTTCCCCCAGTGATTATGAAAACTTTCAGCTTGTCTGTGAATCAGCAGCGAGTCTTTTCTGTGAGATTTCTTGACAGCTGAAGACTTGACTGAGTATTTGGGCTGTCAGAAGACAGAATCCTTGTTAAACTCACTACACAGACACAATTTCTCATGTGAGACAAATCCACAGTGGTCTTCCTTACTTCTGCTCTAACAGCTTTGTGAAAGCTGGAAACTTGCTGAGTGCCTAAATAAATACTCTATCTTGATAGATCTTTTTAATATGTCAGTGGGTGTGTTCTCAAAGAGAAGAGAGTATCTCAAAATCAGTTCTCAATGCTTGTTTCCAGGCCCAAGGCTTGTGGTTTTGTCATGCTACTTTGACTTTTGTCTGTTTCTTATATGCTGATGTCACACATTTTTCTGCTATTCATCACGTATATGTCACACAACCCCCAAAAAATGCAAGCTCAAAGACTCTATCTGAGGTAATTTTGTGTTATTCTACTATTGGAGTGTATGAGGAAGCTTGAACTTAATTAGTCCTGGTTTTGTCTCCCAGACATTTGTCTCTAATATCTGAAACATTGCAATGTCCCAATCAATTCCAAAGAAATTAGTGCTGCATCTTGGGAAACTTTGATGAATTTTGAAATATATATATTTTTAATTTATTGTATTTATTATATATTTTTAATTTATTGTTTGTTTATTAGAAATTCTAAAAAACTCTCTACTTTAGATACACTGACTCAAAGATCTTGTTTGAGTGAACGAGTGATGATTATTTAAGTCCAATATATTTGTTATCATAGAATCATAGAGTCATTTAGGTTGGAAAAGACCTCTAAGATCATCTTTGAGAGGAATGTCTTTAAAATTATAGTTAAAAGACAAACAAACAAAAAACAGTGAAAAAGTTAAAAACATGAAAAAGTCACAAAAATAATTTCACACACAACATTTTTTTTTCATAATTCTTTTTGAGATGGTGGAAAAATGAAAAAATGAAATGGCAGAAAATCCTGGGCTGATTATCTGATGGATTATTTGATCTTATCTTATGATAAGATCAAATAATCTTATCTTACTTGATATTCACTGATATCAAATTATATCAGTGAATTTGATACAATTTTGTACTATCTTGAGGGAATAATATATTGTATTATTTTAAAATTAAATATCTTTCAACTTCATCCAAAACATTTTTGTTATCAACTTTTATTCTGTGCGCAAATCTATTAAAGAACCAAGTAATACTAAAGCTGAGCACCTTGTTTAAGGGTAATGTAAGAAATGTTACAGTGTCATGCTGGAACTAATTTCTACTTTGATCATTTCAATTAAAAAGAGAAAAGACAACTAACTGTTAACTGTTCTGAGGAGGTGAAGCTGCTCATCTTTGAGACATTTTGCTGATGTAATTAATTCTGGGTCAAAATCAGTTGCGTGTCTTTACTGCTGGTTCTAGACCTCTTCTGGTTATGGTGTTCAGCTTCAGGACTGAGGAAGGGTTCCTGTGACTACTACTGAACTCCTTTGTGACCTTGTGTTTTCTGTGGAAAAGAAGGATATCTTTCTTTTTTTCTGCTCATGTCTTAGTCTGAACAATACCAATATTGCTCTGAACTGTAACTGGTACCTATGGACTGGTACCTATGGACCTGGTACCTATGGACCTCTGAGTGCTAAGGGAGGGCTAGGCATTTCTAATGAGAGGTGAAATAGGCAGAGTGCTGAAATATAAGCTACTTGGGGACCACTCAGTTTTAAAGCAAGTCAGGAGTTTGTTTACTCTACTGTTCTTACTTAGTGCACTTTGTTCTGCATAGAAACAAGTCTTCTGGATCCAAATTTTAGTCTGGATCTCTGATACAGTCAGAGCATAGATAGTCAGATCTCTGATACAGTCTACAGCATAGACAGTGCTTGCTTGAAGAGGTTGGACATGTATACTTTCCCACCTATCCTACTTCCCAGATGGGAGATATCATGTTGGGCATGAATAATAATGCATGGTAGAATACTGGTTACTGAGTAATCAGTAAAAAATGTAATTATTTTTTATCAGTAGTAATCTATCGAAAGTACACTGTGACAATAAAGAAAATCCAGGTAGGAAATGTGGAATGTAAGCTTTCCATTAGCATCAACACAATTAATTCATGGTAGCTATGCAACTAGTTGCAAAAGATCTTTAAATTACTGTGAACCTCGAACAGAACCTCAAGGGAAATCCAATAGAATATGGAGTTTAGAAGAGGTCTTTCTCCATATAGACCAGGGAACTGTGCCCTTTTTTCATTTATTAACAGCAAGGAGAAACAGAAAGCTGTGATTATCATCCTTCTCAGCCTGGATCCAGTGGAGAGAGAGGAGTAGGGACCAGCTCCTTATGGCAAAGCGTGTGGAAATCATGAGTGCACTTGGAGTTACAATCAAGACTATCCTCCAGTAGAAATGCCTGAGGAGCACTGCTGGACTTCCTACCCTGGAGAAGGGGTAGCATCTGGACATAGTTTCTTCTCTCTTTATTCAATATAGTTCATTCACTAGAGGGGTAGATTGTAGTATCTCAAGGGAAGTATTTGTGGCAGAAATTTTGCCTGGATGGTTGGAAATATATGAATTACATTCAACCTGACTTTTAATCCTTTTAGTACATAACATATATCAGCTTTTCAGCTGTTTCGGAAGGGGCATCTGTGGCACTGGCTTCTCTTAGCTGTCAGAAATCACATAGTCTTCATACTGTTTGATCACCTAGTGTTTTCTTTTTTTTTTTTCTTTTCTTTTTTTTTTTTTTTTTCCTAAGTTAAGTCTGTGTACAGAAATTTGGTCGTTTGGTTAAATCTTTCTGTTTATCCACATTATGTTCCGAAAAGATTATTGATACTCTGTCCTATTGCTGTGTTTTGTTGTTGTTATTGGTTTTTTTGTACCAATTGTAGTTGGTTCTTCCTCTCTCTTTCTTTCTTTCTTTCTTTTTCTTTCTTTTTCTCTTTCTTTCTTTTTCTTTCTTTCTTTCTTTCTTTCTTTCTTTCTTTCTTTCTTTCTTTCTTTCTTTCTTTCTTTCTTTCTTTTCTTTTCTTTTCTTTTTTAAGTGACATGAAAAGCATGGTCCTTCATATCATGTGTGCCTAATCTATTTCTGTTCACATCTGGAAGTGATACACATACTGTATATAACAAGCTCAAAACTTCCAAGAAGAAAAGCAGAAGGTTACAGAAAAAGAACAGTGACAAAAACCTTTGAAAACTGCAGGATACTGGGAAATAAGTTAGCTCTTACTTAAGATCTGGAAACTGGTGAGTTAGAATAAAGAACATACCTAGTCCTCAGTGGAAGCTGCTGTGAAGTGGTAGAAGTAAAGGTTCTAAGGAAGAAAAATGGAAAAAATGAAGACGATGTAGGGACTCACTGCTGCCAGCAAGACTAATTGTAGTATACCAGGCTTACAGAGAGGAAAAGCACACTTTATGTAATCTGTGGAAGTATTATTGAATTTAACTAATGCCTTTCTTTTGTTCAGATCCTGTTGAACCTTGCACTTAGTTAACTGTGTATCTCGACAAGGTGGGTGGCAAAGTCTCAGTACATATCCTGACACTTGAGGAGCTGTGGTACAGATGTCATATCAGTCAGGAATCAAACTGTCTGGGGTTTCATCTTTTTGTGGTTTCTTTGCTGGTCCCTATAGTGATACGGTCTTTTTCTTTAACATAATGCATTTCTCACATTCCGTTGTTACTGGCTGACATCAGGAAGGAGAGATTATGTGAGCTGTTGCATATTTGCTCTCTTGCTCTAAATAGTGCCAAGCCACTGGCCTTGAAACCACGGGATCCAGTGGAAGTCAAACTGCCGCAGCTGTCTTTTAGGGCAATCTTGTATGTCCAAGGAGATAGGCAAAGAAGGTAATCTCCATATTTTGGGTGTGTGTGTGTGTGTGCACGTGTGCATAGTAAATGAATTTTAAACGTATAGTGTGGAAATGGGCAGGAAAATGATGGCTATAGCAGACCAATATTGCTAGAAATGTGCTCCATCAGGGCAGCAGGTTTACTTCATCCTGTCCCCTTAATGTTACACTACAAACACATTAACCTGATGCTTCACCAGCCCTCATTGCTTTTAGTCTCTGGGAACATCAATTTGCAACAGCACTCAGCTGCAACTTGTTCCAACATTACAGTAGAAACAGTTGCCTGTGGGAGTCAGGTTCCTTTTATCTTTCCAAATCAAGCAGGAGGTTCATCTGATACCAGTCTAATCCCGTTTCTCAGGCCCTATAATAGACCTTCTGAGCTGAAAGTACACAAGCTTTAGAACTGAAAAGCCATGTGATTCTTCCTTAAAACTCTATGGATGGATACATAGGGTAAAAGGATTTTTTTTAAATATATAATGTTAAGAGATTTCAATTTTGTTGAATGTATTCACCTGCACATTTTTATTCTTTTTAAAATTCAGAGATCTATAAGTCATGTGTAAAAAATCCTGCCTACAGAGACCAAGTGCCTTAGGCAGGTAAGATGTGGCAGTGAAATTGTCCATACAGCAAAAAATGCAAAGAAGTCAATAAAGGGAGGAAAAATGAACCCCGCGTAGCTCAAATATGCAGTGTTTCCCTTGTTTCCCCACAGGGCAATGCCATGTGCTGCCATTTGCATTTCCCCAACACTGAAACCACGGGAATGTATAATTAATGAGTGTGCAGAGCGTGTTTAACAAACACTGACACATACCCTGTGGTGACTAGGTATACAACGTTCAGCTTAGAACTGACAGAGGTGTGGAGAGCTAACTGAAAAAAATCATGTAATATCTATAAATAAATGATCAAATCCCTGCTGTCCAGAAGGCTTTGGACAGTTATGGAGCTGTCACTCACTGCAGGCCACTCAGGCCAGTAGGTATGTATCCAATACGTGTCCTCTTTAGTAGGACCACAGGTCACTCTTGGTGAGTCCTGTTTACTCGGGAACGTCTTGAGGACTGTTCAGTCCACTCTGAAAGTCTGCAAACTTCCACACATACCTGCCCCTCCTCCCGGCCTTTTTAAAGGTTCTCTTTCCTGTCATAGTTTTAGCACAGAGCTCAGCACACAGTTCTTGTTCACCTTAAGATGTCTAGTTAATAACTACCTACTCTGTAATCGCCCAGGAGTATGCATGCCATCATCTTAGAAACTGATTTCCTACAAATAAAATATTCAATGAAATATACAGTGAGATGAAACAGTAAGCTGGTGCAACACATTAGCACCATCCATGACAGATGAGGAGAAGCTGAGGTCCCTGCGTTTGTTCAGCCCAGAAAAGAGGAGACTGAGGAGAGGCCTCGTGGCAGCCTGCAGCTTCCTCACGAGGGGAGCGGAGGGGCTGGCGCTGAGCTCTGCTCTCTGGGGGCAGCGACAAAACTCGAGGGAATGGCATGAGGCTGTGACAGGGGAGGGTCTGGCTGGAGGTGAGGAAAAGATTCTTCACTGACAGGGGCTTGGCCACTGAAACAGGCCTCCCAGTGAAGTGGTGAGGGCAGCAAGCCTGCTGGAGTTCACAAAGCGTCTGGGCACTGCTCTCAGACACGTGCTTTGGTTTTTGGGTGATCTTATGTGGAGCCAGGAGCTGGACTCGATGACCTTGTGGGTCCCTTCCAACTCAGGATATTCTATGGTTATATAAAGTTTGTGCTTTATTTGTGTTTGTTTGTTACTTTGCTGGTGTGCAATTTTTGACCATCAGATTTCTTGTGCATCATGAATTTTTCTGGGTCACCCCACATCACTGTACACAAAATGGTACTTTATGATATTCAGCTAGTTGTGGGGGTAATGTATAGAAATGTTCCTTCCAGTTTATGACATTCATTACCTGTTGTGCTATGTCTCAAACACAAATGTCATATGACAGTACAAAAATGGAGATACACAGTTGCGTGTTTCAGAGGTAACACCCTTCCACTCCTCATAAAAGGAACAAATCATAGAATGGCTTGGGTTGGAAGGGACCTTAGAGATCAACTAACTCAAACTCCCCTGCCATAGACAGGGATGCCACCCACTAGATCAGGTTGGCCAAGGACCCATTCAGCCTGGCCTTGAACACCTCCAGGAATGGTGAATCCACAGCTTCTATGGGGCGACCTTACAGTGAAGAATTCCCTCCTAAAGTCTAATCTAAATCTATCTTCTCTTAGTTTAAGACCATTCCCTCGTTATATCATTATCTACCTGAGTAAAGAGCCCTTCTCCATCCTTTTTATAAAACCCGTTTAAGTATTGAAAGGCCACAGTGAGGTCTACCCGGAACCTTCTCTTCTCCAGGCCGAACATCCCCAGCTCTCTCAGTCTTTCTTCATAAGAGAGGTGCTCCAGCCCTCTGATCATTGGGGCCCTCTGGATTTGCCCTAACAGACCCACAACTTTTTCGTACTGGGGGCCCCAAACCTGGACGCAGGGCTCCAGATGGGGCCTCACACAGGCAGAGCAGAGGGGTGCAATCACCTCCCTCGCCCTGCTGCCCACGCTTCCATTGATGCAGCCCAGGACGTAGTTTGCATTTTTGGGCTGCAAGCGCACACTGCTGGCTCACGTCAAGCTTTTCATCCACCAGAACCCCCAAGTCCTTCTCTGTAAGGCTGCTCTCCATGAGTTCCTCTCCCAGTCTGTGCTTATGCCTGGGATTGTCCCAACCCAGGTTCAGCACCTTGCACTTGAACTTGTTGAACCACATTAAGTTCACATGGGCCCACTTCTCAACCTCGTCCAGGTCCCTTTGGATGAAATCTCTTCCTTTTTTGGTATCAACTGCACTGCTCAGATTGGCGTCACCTGCAAACTTGCTGAGGGTACACTTGATCCTGCTATTTGATGTCATTGATGAAGACACGGAAAAGAACCGGTCTCAAGACAGACCCCTGAGGAACATCACTTGTCACTGGTCTCCACCTGGGCATAGAACTGTTGAGCACCACCCTCTGAGCGCAGCCATAGAGCCAATTCCTTATCAAACATATTGTCCACTCTTCAAATCCTTATTCTTTCCCCTTTCTTTGAAGTAAAAGCTGACTATTCATTGTTTTGTGTGCAGTAATAAATGAACAAAGCAATTACAACAAGGCCTCTTGTATTGAGGTAAATCACTCAGATAAACAAACTATCAGTCAATATCTCACTTGAGTCATTAGCAGTTCAAGAAATCCCTGTAATAATTAGAAATAATTATGTTAAAGCTGGAAAGCATTAACAAAATCATATGGTGTACTCTAAGCCTATCACTTTTTTGAGAGAGAAATCAGACACCTTCATCTAATATCTTGAACACTGCTAGGAATACTGCAGTAATACAATATTCAAAAATGATGTTGCTCCTTCATTTTGATTTAGTGCTTAATTGAACTGTTTTAATTGTGAATACCTGGTAGCCCTACTCACTGATGAAATTAAAACCATTAACTTTAGCCACAAAGTTTATAATGCACATTACTTAGATTTTTTTTTTTTTTTAATGTCCAAGTATAATATATATATACAATTTTCTGTTTCAAGCTTTGAAGAGTCTCCTTCCTTAACACACATGTGTTGGAACTAAATCTAGCTAGAATGAAGAATTTTTAGTTCATACTGCTAGTCACTGCTAAATGAACCACTTGCTAAACATGCATGAAGCCTCTACACAATAAATGTAGTTTGGAAGAAAATAAATCTGGAAAAATGTGTGTATCTGTGGAATACATTTCTTAAAAATGTAGCTCATCTATGCATCTCTGAAAATCTAACAAAACTATTATTTGTAAGTACTTTAAGCATTTTTAGAGTACCCAAAGCATATGGGATTAGGAATTCAAATATGGTATTAATCGTGAAAATTATTCATACATGCTGTGCAAATCCTATTCCCTTCCCTCACAAGCACATACGTTTAAAGAGCTGAGGAATCAATAGAGTGTTTACAGCAAATTAACATATACTAAATATGCAGATATAGTTTGGGTATATTCCAAGTAGCCTGAAAAATGCACAATTTCTTGGCTTGCACAAAACAATATTTCTGGAAGGGGATTTTGGAAATCACTGCAAGAACCATACCTTCAGAGGTGAGGAAGAATGGGTCTATGCCATCTGTTTCCTTTAACTATTCTGTCTCTCACAACAAATTTTACTGTCAGATGAACACAAAGTGAACCTGAAGGTCTTGATGATGGGCCAAAGGCACTGTCAAACTCCTTTAGTTCATCCTTTATTTAGAAAACCTTTAGACTACTTTTTATCTGAGGCTGGCAAGTTTTCTGATGCTGAACTGAAAGTGGGCATTCATAATGGCTCTATCCCTTTGTGTTTTTATTAGTCAGGACTTTAATGATTTTCCTAAGTTTGGATGGGTGTTTTGTCCTTTTTGACTGGCTTTTTGTTAGGATGAAATGTGGTTGGAATAAGGCATTTGTTTTGAATCTTATAATTCTCATGGTTATCCTTTGCAAGTTGTTATTCCCCGTTATGTCACTGTGCAGTATGGAAATGTGAGTAGAAGCACAGAATGTGAATTGTATCCATATTCCAATTGAAAAAAAAAAAAAAAAAAAAATCTGCCTTAAAATGGTTATATGTCAATTACAACTAAAGTGTCGGTAGCCATAATTAAAACAATTAGTGCAGATATTGCTGCAAATATGGCTGTATGTTCAGAGAGTTCAGGAAGTCTGGCCAACCTTCTTAGCTGTATGTGGCAGTCTGATGTATTCTCTGCTGCTTGCAGAGATAGCTAGTCCAAAGTTAAGCATGGCTATGCATTTAACAGCAACTGTCGTAGGAGTGACTGCAACATACTCTCAGTCACAATCATGAGGAGTACAAAACACCAGGACGTACTAAAAGTTGTATCTTCAGTTCCAAATACTGATTTACGAAGAATGCATTTCAGGTTGAACCTTATTTGTGTCTACTACTTTCAAACACTGTGGGTAGAATGCTAACTGGAAGCAGTGCCAAAACGCTAGCAAGCCTGCCTTCACAGCTGGTATGTTTATGAAATTTGCCAGAAATAGAAATTCTACTTGCTACATTTTTTTTTCTGTCAACAGCTAGGTGAGTAACTGTCAACAACTGCTAGCGAAACACTTCAATACAAAGGCATTTACAACACACCAAGAAGCACTACTAGAGTTCAAAAAACTTTTCTTATATTCCTGGGTTAAAATATGATTTCTGTTTGAACTTTTTATTCATCTTATGCTTTGGAATTAGGTGCTAACATCCAACTATATATGTGCTGTATGCACTTAATCACGATCATGTATATTTTTGTCTAAGGCAATTAGGACAAAAATCTTCCATCTGTTATCTTTTCTTTGTAAGGGTAATATTTTGCTATTCCCAGAACTTTTCCTGCTTTGCAGTGGTGAAAAGAATGTTTACATTACCCCTTTATAAAAATCAATATATTTCTCCCCATTCTGCATAGGAGAATAAAAGTGAAGAGAGAATTTTCCTCATTGTCTTCTCAATCTTCCTATCCTTTCTGTCCTGCAGAAGAAAACACGACGTAGATATGGTCTGCTTTACCACAAGCTGACAAGAAATCTTTGGGAATGGAAGCTCACTTTTCTCATTTGCTGCTAGGTGAAGACTAGTAATTAAGACTTTATCTAGAAAATATTGCTTAAACTTATAAGGCATGCTTCTTTTCTATTGTGGAAAAAAAAAAAAGTCACTGACATGATTTCTTCTGTATGTAATGTCAGTTGTGAACAAAAAGTTCTGTTGCTTTTTATCCATGTCCAGCTAGACAGAACCTTGTCAACAAAAGCCTGTTTTTTTTTTTTTTTCTTGTAATGTTTTTGAGTTGGCAATTATCACATTTGAGTGAAGACTTGAGCTCTTAAAGAAGATATTTAAATTTTATTTTTAAAATTATTTATTTATTTACCTACTCTTTTCTGTGTTATATCTCTTCCTGACATGTCCTTCAAACCTTCAAATCCCTAGAAAATAGAAAACTGAGCAGAACTACAGAAAATAATGTTTAAGATGTTTAGGACCTAGTCCCACAAAGACTTGCACTCATTTTATTTTGTTGTGGATTGTCCGGCAGAAGACAGTTTAACTGATTACAGCATATGGAATTAATACATTCAGCTATGTTAAAGGAGAACAGTTACAGAAAATTCTTACAGATTTTTGGATTTGGATTAGGATCTACTTCTCAAATGCTAAGAATGATTTAGCTGAACCATAAGAGAATAATATTTCTGGTCTCTCTGGGTTGTAAGAAGCTTTTTTTTATTTTTTATTTTTTTAGGTGATTGTTAACAATATATTATAGTGCTATTAAAAGCAAAAAGAAATGATGCTTCAGCATGTTAGTGAAAGAAGTATTAAACTAAATATTTAGTTTAAGATTGTTATGCATAAATTTTGTCATATTTTTTAATAGAGCTAACGACTGATAAATTACATAGAGATCCAACATTACCTTAAACAACTTTAAGAAGTTAGTTAGTGAAATATGTCTTCAGGGGGGAAATCAGCCATACTGTTCTCTGTGAACTCTGGAGAGTCATTATTCTTTATCACTATTTTTTAAAACACATTGATCTTTCATTATAATCATTTATCTTAACTCTGAAGGGAATTAAAATGAGTCTTTAATCATGTTTGATTTCCTAAGAAAGAGGGCAATAGAGGTGAGCAGTAGTGAGTATCTGAGTGATTTTTATTCATCTAATCACACAGAGGCTTACAACCCTATCACAGCCCTCAGACAAAGGCATTTTCATTATTTCAAAATAAAATGTACTATATGAATCATACTGAAAAAATGCTATTCCAGAGTGGATTTTGGATCATTAATGTCATGCAAACACAGGCACAAGTGCTATTAGCTTTACTAGCATTGCTTGACTTCTCTTAACCATTATACTATACACACAGAGTCTTCTTTTTCACTTACATAACACTATTTCATGTATATGTCGCATTTATCATACTTTGAAGTAGAAGTCTGATTTCTTGCATTGGCAATTCAATTGAAGAAAATAGATGGATTTCTCTGTAAATTCTATCCTGACCTAACTAATATTGGTCTGCTCTTAAATGTGATTATATAATTTGATTGTGTATCAGTTAAGCAATTACCACATTACAGAAAATTTGATCGTCTAATCTGACGTTCAGACAGACCAGTATATCCTGTTAGAGGAGGAGCTGCTGCACAGTCATGGCTATGTCACCTGACTCTGTAGAGTGTGTGCTAAATTATGGGAAATATCAGCATTTAGAATAGATTTTTTTTTTTTAAGAGGTGTATCAGCACAAAGTGAAAAGGTAGCGTTCGTAGAGAACAAAATATCTCAGTACTGTGAGGTATATTTTTGTTGTTGAAAATCATTATTAATTAAAATACAAGCCTTTCATGAGTAAGAACTTGTTTCAGATAATTTCTCAGCAAGTATTTTTGAAAACAGTTATTTATATAAGATCCTGCATTTGCCTTGTCCCGGTGAAAGTTCTGATCGGGTTATCTGAAATAGAATTTAAGTGTGTGAGACTTTGAAATTTATCAAGAAATTAAACTATAACCCTCACAAAAATCCATAAAATTGGACAGAAGAATTCTGAAATTTAATTC
Source organism: Cygnus olor (assembly GCF_009769625.2). Lineage (NCBI taxonomy): Eukaryota > Metazoa > Chordata > Aves > Anseriformes > Anatidae > Cygnus > Cygnus olor. The sequence goes on along the minus strand of NC_049198.1, from coordinate 76,370,058 downwards.
AAATAGAAAATTCAATTATTTTCTCAGTTCAGAGAGTTTCATCTCAACTATTGGTCGTAAGAGCAAAAAGTCATTTCCTGCTCAGTGCCAGCATAAAATATCTGTTTCAGGACTTGTGAATCTAACACAGCTGTCTTTATGTTGGAGCTTTTCAGAGTTTCCGTGTAAGAAGCCTACACCTAATTAGTCAATGGTAATGATTTCAAAAGGATAACCTTCTCAACTGCTATTTTATGACATTTGAGCAGTATTGGGAAAAATCAAAATAAAAAAAAATGGTCATAGGAGTTGTGCTACACTTTACTTTGTAAGCTGCTTTTCCTTAGCTCTTTTATCTCTAGTTTCTGTTTTCTCTCAAGTGAGATAATTCTTTGAGGAGGCCAAGGTTACTCATTCAAACATGGCCTCAGGGTAGCTTTGTGGAAAAGACTTATACCGTTGTATATTTTACTACCAATTTATTCTTCTTCATTTGTAGGTGATTACCTTTGATTCATAGCTTTTTAAAAAATCCCATGGTGTTGGTCTATAATAATTTACAACACTTACTATTTGAATTACAGATGAGATAATTGTGGAAAAGTAATTTAGGATCTCAAAGCTTATCAACTTTAAACAGTCTGTATTTTCAAAGTTATACGCACTGTTTCATCTATTTACATTAATTTTATGTAAATCCATATGGGCAGCTATCATGCTTGAATTTATCTGTATAAATCAATGCATTTATCTGTAAAAATGAAATAGTTGTCATTGAGATGTATGTGATTTACCATATGTATACCATATTGTTTACACAAGATTGCACAGAATAATTGTTATGGAAAAATGCATAAGGACACAGAATAAGTGGAAAAAAAATAATGAAAAATATGTAATTGCAACTTTCATTTTTAGAAGAATGTATAATTAATTTAATGCTTGCACTTCTGTAGCTGTCTAAGAAATGCAACTAAATAATTACTCATGTAGATAGGGCAGAAAATAGCAGTGAGTTACATGCTATTGTTGTATTTTCCAGCATTCATTCATCCTTCATTAAAGGCCAGGTTTGTATACATTAGGACTATTGATAAATGAAGGACCTTTACTTTTTCATTCTGTGTTTCTATCAGGCTCAATTTGCAAGGTTACAAGTTTCTTTCAGGCAGCTGTTTTGTAGCCTGTGTAAAACCATTTTTATGGTCAGTGTCTAATTTTCTTTAGACTTATGTTCATCTGAAAAACAAAACAGAAACTGTTATCTCAGCTACCACCTGCAGCACCTGTTCCCAGCAACTAACAGTCTAATTATTCCATTTTGAAGATCAGCCTCTCGGCTGATATGACTGAAGTCTAATCTTTTAGTGTTGACATATCTGGGTGTGAGCCCTGGCAATGGTTTGTTTCCGTGTGTCTGTATGGATAACAGGTTCAACCAGATAAAAATGCATGCATTTGTGTTTGTGAATATTAGCAGCATTCCTCTGTAGAGACACCATTTGCAGTTTTTTTGGCTGGGTATGAAATATTTAGCTCAAAATTTCACTGAAAATTAATCACATATGCACATCATGGACCTAGTACTGCAAAGTACTAACCATTCCCCATAGTAAGCTTTTAAAAATTCCTGAGAAGTCAATGACACTAAGGAAAAATGAGCAGCTGCCAGACTGTGCCCTTTGCATTCCAGCAAGTGAAATTAACAGAGATACTATTTTCTTTTTATATATATATATGTATTTGACTGCTGAGCTTTAGCCATATTGTCTTCTGTAAAGTAATTGAAACTATGAGCTAATGTATGTCAATCAAGTAATTCCATTTGTATATAAAATAAAAATAAAAATTTAAAGCACCCAAAGTATCACCTGTACCATAGTCCTAGTTCTAATAAGGCTTAGAGTAGCTTGGTTATTTAAATGCTGACAAATAATTAAGCATTTTTTCTCATTTCTCTTTTCCCACTGTGTGTTTCTAAGGTTTGCAGAACAGAGGTATCTTATACATAGTGTGTTATTTCAGAAATAAACACAGATGAATGCAAAAACTTGGAAATTGGTTGGATTGCCAAGTAATCCCTCCCAAGCCTGGGCTTTATGCTGTCTGAACAAGTTTCAGAGGATAAAGGATATAAAATTCATAGCTGTTCTTGCCATGAACGCACTGAGCACCTTGTTACCTAACACCGTGACTGTATTATGTCACACACATAGCAGAAGGAAGGGTGAGAGAAGTATCTGCAACCCATTATATAAAACATTTCCAAGACAAGTTGCTGTAGAGAGGAACCTAAGAGTGTCCTGAGGTTGCTTCATCTATTGTGTCAATGTGATCATTACTATCAAGACTGGAAGAACCTGAGAAAATTTTATCATTTTAATTTTAATAAGACTTCTGTAAGAAAGTATAGTACTCCTGCACCTAGGACATAAGATATGGAGTGGCTCTGTGACCTGTCACTGGATGTAATGTGCTATATGAGGAAACTGGTCTTGGGTATCTCATGTCCATACCAGTACAGGCTTTTCTTCCAGGAACACTAAAACTAGACAGCAAATAATAATAATAAAAATAAACTGAACCAAACCAACCAAACAAAAAACCTGACAATTCACTTTTCTGAAAAGGTGTTTGTTTGTTTGTTTGTTTATTTATTTATTTATTTATTTATTTTGGTCAGACTGAGTCATGAACACCCACAACCATGAACAGAAAGGAGCATCTATCTAGAAATCTTTGAATAATACAGATCATGACTGATCTGTTTATGAACATCTTTCCAGGTTTATCGCAGGAAGTCCAGATCTTGTTTTCCCCAACTGAATTTCCTTTTGAGATAACCTCCAGTTATGTGATCTTCTCATGTAATTGACCCTACAAAAAGAAAATCCATATCACTGTTTATAGGGAAAACAATAGATATGAACAGATATTTTCCAGAATGATTTGGATACAGGCATGGGAGAATTTCATAAACAGAGATAAAAACAACATCTGAAATAAATGATTTTTTTGTTGGCTCAGGATTTTTTACTTTGCATTTTCTAGTTCGTTAACACTTGTATTCATATTTGTCTCATTATAGGATAGTAAGGTAGCAGGAAGGAGACTGTACACAGAGGCTGTCATGCAGTGGTGGTACACATTCTGTATTCCTCTATCTGTAAATAAGATTAGTTTGCTGAAAATTGTAGTCAGTTTTTCTGCATTTATCAAATTAGTATCAATTCTGTTTTCATAAAGAACTAACCAGGAGATCAATACAAGTTCTTACATTTCTGAAAATCACAGTTGAGATGAAAAATGCTCAACAATATCAGTTTTATAGATATAGAAATGAATTTCTATACAATCCTATTGTATAGAAATGAATTTAATGTTGATACTCTAGTATAGCTAGTTCCTACATTAATATGTACAATTTTGATGTAGTGCTTTTGAAATTAAATTTCTTTGCAACATAAAATCAGTAAGACCAAAAATATGGTAATTTCTGATCGGTATTTCTCAGTGCATCCAACAGCAGACATGAAAATCTGTAAAGATCTGACAAGTGTGCTTATACAATTAATGTGAGTTTTCATTAACCTTTTTTATCACATATGTCTTTGAAGGCAACATTCTAGCACCATTCCTAAAAGGACTAGACTGGGGATGGTCTTCCATAAAATTGCTTAAGTACTCATACTTCGGAACCACTTCTGCTGATATGAATTGAGAAAATCCATAGGCATGGATCTGTGGGTTTGGACTTTATATCAATGACCAGCTGATCATTGCAGGAGTAGAGATAATTGATAATATTATTTTTATTGTCCTCTTTTTGTTGATGAAAATTGCATTCCATAAGAAACCTCAGGTTCATCTTGTCTCATCTTCTATGACAGGGAAAAGAACCAGGTCGAAAAGAACGGGACACAAAACTGCAGTGGCTGCTTTTAGGTCATAAAAAGTAGCATGTAAAATCATCGTTAGGTACTAAGAGTGTCAGTGCTTGTTATGAGTTTTTGCACATATCAGAATGGAGTAAAAACAGGTGGTTTGCTTCGTGAATGCACAATTAAAACCATTAATGATGGCTAGAAGGAGGGGCTGTGTTCTCTCCTGTGTGTTAGATCTCTCTCATTCCCACACAAGGCCTCAGGACGGTTCCTTTGTCCACCTTTATCCACCTGAGAGTCGTGACTGCTCTCCTGAAAACAGAGAGACATCATCACCATTTTGAAAACAAATGAAACATATCATAAAACTAGCAGAAGAATGTTGCCTACTTTTTATGTTCCCTTCTGACAAAAGCACTCCACCCATTTCTTGCCAGCTGAGGTGCATCTCCATGGTTAATGGTAAGTGACAGAAAGAATTGAATTACTCATTCTGAGTCTATTCTGTAGGCAGTATTGTCCTGTCGAAATTGCTCTAGTGTTCAGAAAACATACTTTGGGCATGTATGGAAGACAGAGTGCACAGGAGTGCACAGGAAGATAGAGTATATAGGGGTGATAAAGTTTGTGCAAGATAACTGTGCTTCAGGGATTATTTTTTGTTGTGGGATCACCCTTGGGTGATTGCTCTAGCAGTTGGATTTCTGAACAAAAACAAATAATTGCCTATCCTCTGGCTATACTTTAAAGGTCAGTACTGTAAAGAAAGAAGCACTGGGAATTAGCAGAAACACAACTTCTGGGAATGTTCAGGTCAAAAGTTGACTTTTGTATGTTTCCACTGTCAACCTGTGGTTAAGCAGGGATTTTGAAGATTCCAGTTGAGGTTAGTCAAGTCTCTCAGCCCTATGTGGCTCCAGAAGTCCCTTTTCTTACCCTTTTGCTCTTTGCATCTTTTCCATACCACTGAGTGGACAGCTCAGCAATTCATTGTGGACTCTCCTTGGGGCCTCTATTTCTTTAGTAGCAGGCTTTAGCACCATTTGCAGTGGGCACCTGACAACCTGTTTTTCTAGTCAAACTTCTGATTCTTTGTCTACTTTTGAGAACATTCATACGCACGTGAAAACAGCAATTCTGATATTCTTGACAGTAATTTATACGGTTCAGGTGCTACTTAAAATTCTCTATGACAGCATTTGTGTTTACACTATAGTCAATTTTAGCAATGGTCTTGGCAACAAGAGTCAGAGACTTGCTGATGGAAGGAAAATAATTATTTCCTCTTCTTTTTGCCAAAAAATCATGTTTCACCCTTCAAAGAAAGCATGCAGTGGGTCACAAGAAATCTGTTTCTTCAGTTTGTGTATTGTTAGGGATAACTGGAGCTGAGCTACTAGTCTGATTCCTCAGCTCACCTTATCCACAGAGGAATATTTCTGGTAGTGCAAATGACATATTTGCCTGTGCCTATGTACCATGAAAATTAAGAAATATCAGCAGGAATGTTACTTCCAGCCAGAGACAGGGTTGTGTTTCTAACCATGTTGCCCTATTGCTACCATCATTTTTCTGACTAAGTTTTTGTGTAGAGGGGATAACATAACATTTAGCACAACATTAAGCATCTTCAGGGCAAGGGGAAAGGGAGTAATGGCTGATTAGCTTGTATTTTTGTACAATATGTTGATAAACTGAGATAAGAATTTTATGCTAACTATCAATTACAAGTCTTGCACTGTGCTACATTTTAGAAAACAGTAACACTATGACATTTATCATCTCATTACAAGGTTTTGGGGTTTTGTTACCAGCAAACAGGAGGCTACTGTGGATTGTCACTGGGCTAGACATCAATCTTCATTTGAGGAACTGAACTGATTCTCTGCTATACTGCTGTGTAAACTTGGTTACATTTTGAGTAGATGAAAATTCTGTCTTTGTGAACAAGTTTGTTGATCATATCTTGACCATCTTAAGTTGTTCTACGTGGTCAATGGCTTATATTTTTTATAACACTTCATTGGACCTAGGGAATTACAAGACATTTGGGCTGCCCAAGGGGCAAATCACAGTCCCCAAGAGCTGTATTATTTCACACTGTTTGATTCAGATCATTCCAGTAGTTGAAGTTGAAACATTAAGGTACAAGAGTGTGTACAGGTATCTTAATTATATTTTACTGCATTTGGAAACGAAGAAGAGGTTAGAAAATAACAAGGATGGCTGAAAAGCTTGAAGTGATTCGTCTTGACAAGCAAAAAATCTTTCCTTCATGTTTATTGCCACTGGAGACTGACATGGCATCCACAACACAGTTGAGAACATGGCCTACCAAATAACACCTAGGTAGCTAATAGTTCCAAGCTATGGACATTCCTGGAATAAGGTAATTAGACAGATGTGAGCGGCACATAGCTCCACAAATGGTGGTACACTACGCAGTTTTAGGGGGTACTGGGGCACAGTTCCGCACACTTGCAGTTCTTAAAGAGCCCGAAGAAATGTGTTTTCCCACACCTCTGTTAAGTGGAGCACTAGTAGACAGTATTTTTGAAGGCTGAATCTATCTGTTACTTTTTTCAGAGCTTGCTTAAAAACACCACAGAGAAGCTTGGATGGATTGTGAGTGATAAAGTAAGAAAAGGATTTTGAAATTTAAATAGTCAAAAGCAGAGTATTGCAAGTACTAAAACCACAAAGAACACCCAAAGCAACTTCATGTTTTGAAGATTCTGAATTTCCAGGTCTAGTGACGCTATCAAAACTCACTTCTGAAGTCATTAAGAGTCTTGAATTATTGTTGAAGCTATGCTATGCCTCCTACACCTTTTAGAAGAATACTTTTCAGCTGTCATGCTTTTAAAATCATCTAAGTTTTAAACTATCATTTTTTTAAAGTATATATATATCTATATCTATGTATCATCCAATAATAGCATAACTAACTAAAGTGTTGCTATTGCCTAATTGCTTTTCTTCTTCCATAACACCAATAAATTTTAAACTCTTATTTGTGAATTCAGGTACGCAGTAAACACATACTAGGTTAAAACTAGCTATGTTGCAGTGAGACCACAGAATGTGGATTTCAGTGGGAGGCTAATCTTCTGAGTAAGCTCTGGAGGTCCTGGATGTGTTTGTGTGTCTTGTATTGTGTGTGGAGCTGGGCCTTCACATATTGGTAGGTTAAAGATGTTCTGAATAGGTGAACAGATGCTGTAGTCATACCTAACTAGAATAAAAATTCCTTTGCTATCTTTTTTTCCTAGATAAACCTCTAATTTTGCAAGTGATATTAAAAACAAAAGTTTATTTGAGGTACTGCTAAAATCTCTTTGAAAATTTAGTCCAGGAACAGTGGGAAATTGAAATTAGGACACTGTTTATATTGCCAGGGAAAGTACAAGACAAATATGTACCCAATATATTACCTGGTTCTGGTCACTGTTTTCAAAATCATATTTACATTGCCATATTTGCCTCTGCATCTTGTACTATGATTACCATTATAGTAAAGTCCTTTAAACTACTCTTGACTTAAAATTATATGGAACATGCAGTGAATATTCATCACAAAGTGAAAGGAAATATGGGATTTGTTTCTCAATCTTTAGTGGTCTCATTCACCATTAACATTATTTCATTCTCACTTTCAGTTGCAATGGAAAGATTGAATAGAATCTATTTTCCTTGTACTAATAGGTAATAACATTTTTGAAGAATTGTCAAAATTTTGACTTCTGGTCAGTATTCTCATAAACTATTTGAGGCGGTTATTTAAAGCTTATTATATTGCATTACTTTATTCCTTCTTTGGATTCTTTTCTGTAGTTTCTCAGACTTTTTAATTTGCTTTTAATTTGCAACAGGCAGTATTATTGTTTTCTAACCCTTTTGATACAATATGCTTTTTTTCATGAGTGCTTGTACTTATATTGTCTCAAGTTCTAAAATTTCTCTGTGTTGAAATTGCTGATGTGTGATTATCAGAATTATGATTATCAGAATTTGCAGATGACTGCAAAGAGAGGCATTTTTATGTGCAGGTTAGAAAAAAAATCCACTAGTCTTTTTGCTGTACTCTTTCCTACAAATCTCAGGAAGCTCCCAAGGTAAATTTAGTAAGTTTGGGACAACCTGAAGCTCAGCTACAGTGAGTGGAAAAAATTCAGCTGGCTATAAAAAGCTTTGGATTGTGAAATATTTATTCAGAAGACATGTAAGAAATGTATGTGACTTAGTGAAGTCCAAGAATCCACAGATATATAGATGTATACTTTAAATGTATTCCTATGAAGAAAAAAAGAAAAAAGAAAATCAACAACTGTTTTGATGTTGCCAAGCATGAAATATATCTAATTAGGGAACTGAAAATTACTTAATTAATGCAGTTCACTTTTTAGTAGACAAAAAGGGATTACTGCATATCACTTCAACAGGACAGCTGTAAAAATAGTTAAATGCTAGGTTCCAAGGCAATTTCATTTTCTCATTGTAATGAACAAATTTAACGCTTGAATGTGCCCTAGAAATAGTCATCCCAAGGCAATTTTATATTCTTGTTGTTGTGAATTTTTGATGCATGAATCTGTCCTAGAAATAGTTGTATTTGGAACAGAATACACAGCATTTAAATTAAAAAATAAAAATACTCCAGCCAGCCTCCAAGATGCTTGAAATGTAAATTGGAATCTGAAGGAGGCAGAAATGGATAATTCAGGATATAAAGAGTCAACCTGAACTGCTTATTTTTATGAATTCCCTTGGGTGCTAGAAGATTTAATGTTTCAGGGAAGAAGTAAAGAAAAAATGCAAAACATTGTGGAAAATAAGTAGTACATACTAGTTGTGATAAAACTGAGAAGACTTCAGATGTTTTAAATGAAAGCAAATAAAATCAAAAAGAAAGTGGATAGTTTAAATAGATGTTGTCCTATTTAAATACATAAAAATACAGTTGCATAGCAAATATGCATCAGGTAAGTGATCTGTGTTAAATGATTTACATAAGCAGAATATTTCTTTCAGAGTATGCTACTTCTTGGCTGTAGGATATTTTTCCATTTTATGGCATTTTACCCTACTAAAGGTGAATATAAGCAGAGGAAAGCAGAGAAAACAGTTGTTCACTCTTCTTTCACAGAGTAAAAGCAAAAGTGCACCTGTACTGCTTTTCTTTGACCTGAAATGAGCAATGTTTTACTAGGCTTTGGAGGAAGTAGCTACAAAAGCACAACATCGTGATTGTTATATGATTTACATGGGGTAAGGTATAATTCTATATTTAACTTTTTTCCCCTCGTTTAAAAATAGCAAGAATTTTCCAAGTGTTTTTTTTTTTTTTTTTTTTTTTTTTTTTTTTTTTTTTTTTTTTTTTTTTTTAATGGCCTAATGGAGGAGCTGGGAGCTCTAGAGACTATTTACCAGATATAGTTTTAACTAAGAGAAATGGTCCAGTAAGATGGTCTTTCTAGAAAGTTTAAAGAAGGCCACACAAACCTCACTTTGTCACTAGGGGACTTTTCTATGAAAATAATTTCAGTGGATCATATTTAGCTATAGCTAAATATATCTTTGGCTTGCAGTTAGAACTGTTCTATTGGAGTAGCTGCAGAATGCGCAGGGAAAGTTAAACAAAAATTCTGAACGCCTTGCAGGGTGTTCATCTCCTTTAGCTTCTGAAGTCTGCAGTGTAGATGTCTGTGTCAAGAGTTAGTCACCTGAGGCTGTCTGTGTCAGACGAAGAAGGCACCTGACCTATTTCTAGACTGTGTGCTTTAGATGAAATACACTGTATGCTAGAAACACTTTCCTCCTGAATACGGGAGATCAGGATGATTATTTGAGGTGTAAGTATTCTGAAGATGTGTGTTTGGCTAGATGATGCTTATCTTTTCCATCTCTCCCTCAGAAGATTTGTGCAATGCTGAATACTACGTTCTGATCTGATGAAGACCTTTAAATGTGTTATAATGCATATACACTTGTGTAAGTTGGAATGAATAATCTAAAGGCCACACGAAGAATTCATCATTATTGTATTAGGCTTTTTATAAATAATAACAGAGTACAGACAGGGCCCTGTTGGTTTTGGCTTAAATTTACACCTGTGCCCTTTAGTTGGCAAAAGGAATGTAGCACATTATTTGTAAACACCTAGGCAAATTTTCCACTTTTGTGATTTGTTTACAGGGTCTGTACTGAAAGAATGTAACTACACGAATACATCGAGTACCTACATGAAATATCAATACTGCATTCACTGCATTGTTCACAAAACATTTTGTGTTTCATATAAGGAACTGGCACCACACCATTTTGAAAACTGCTCTGAGTTTAGAGCTGACAGAATTGTTCATTAGGAATAATTTCTGCAAGGCATTTTGCTATTCTTCTTACAAATAATTAGTGAATAATTATAGCACTTGACTAGCTTTGGAAAAAATCCAAAGTGCATGGAAAATACTTAATATAAATGGGGCTTTGCTTTTTTTGTCATAGCAAAAATTGTTTTAATGATTTTTTTTTTTCACTGTTTGACTAGTTCAAATTAGGTTCCTTATGATTGTATTAAACAAAAGTTGTTTTGGACAGCCTTAGAGTTTTCAAAAAAAAAAAAAAAATCAACCAAAAAACACAAGGACATCATTTATATTTAGAAGGCTTTTTTGTTTGTTTTGCAAATGTCAACCAGTCTGTGTTGCTGCACAGAATCTATAGCTCCCATGATGTATTTTCCAGTTATTTGGTAGATCAATTGTTAAGCTGTGATCTGTGATCATCAGGGTTATTCTGGTTATTCTTCATTTTCTTCGTCTGTTTTACAGCATCATCTGTAACATATTATATAACTTTATTATTATTATTATTATATCAGGGGCATATAATATCAAAGTGATACATTATCATTTGATATATTTGATATATTAAAGCACACATTTCACAGTATTGAAATCCCTAAGTGGTGTTTTTTGCAAAATTCTGTCCATTGAATCAACTTCACAATGACAAAGACATTCACTGCAAAATGAGGCCACGAGACAAATCAATCTGCAACCATCTGCATATCTGGAAACTTCTAGAAGTATGGACAGCCTTTACTGTCATCACTGTGTTGTTTTTCGGACTGTACTGGGTCTGGCTGGGACAGAGGTAACTTTCTTCATGCTTCAGCCCACATAGTGCTATGTTTTGGCTTCTTGGCTAAAAACGTGCAGATAACACACCAGTTTCAGCAAAGCAGTGTTGCTGAACAGCACCCAGGCTTCCTCTTTGTCTCAAGGCCCTCACAGCGATTAGTCTTGGGTTGGGCGAGAAACAGAGAGGGGACCTGGCCGAAGGGATGTTCCCTTCTGTGTAACCTCATGCCCAGCGATAAAACCTCAGGGAGAGAGGGAAGAGGGGAGGGCATTTGTAGTTTTTGTGTTTGTCTTCACAGGCAACCATTACACGTGCTAAGGCCCATGAAGGACGTGATGCAACAGCCTCAAGTTATGCCAGGGGAGGTTTGGGGTGGATCTCAGGAAGAATTCCTTCATGGGAAGGGTGGTTAGGCATTGGATCAGGCTGCCCAGTGAAGTGGGGGGGGTCACCATCCCTGGAGATATTTAAGAGAAGTGGATGTGGCACTTAGGGACATAGTTTAGAGGTCGATTTGGTAGTGTCAGGTTGATGGTTGGACTTGATGATCTTATGAGTCTTTTCCCCTAAATGATTCTATGATTCTGAGTGCCTAAAAATCTGCCAATCCTTGGGGAGTAGTGAATATAATTCTTTCTTTGCTTTGTTTCTGCAAGCAGCTTTTGATACATCTAACAAACTGTCTGTATCTCAATCTACAGTTCCTCTCACTCTATTTTCTGCCTGTCCTTCAGGAGAGGGGAGCGAGTGAGCAGCTCTGTGGGTGCCTGCTGCTGGATGGGGTCAATACACCATGCAGACATATTTGCCTGAAATGAAGTTGCTTGTTTATGGCCCCTCCACAATATAAACAAAACAAAAACAAAACAACAACAAAAAACAAACACAAACAACAACAAAAAAAGGTTCAGTTTTGATGAAAATGTTAAAACTCTGTTTTATTTTGATATTTTCCCTATTTCTTTTATTCCATTTAGATCAATAGCCTCAGCAATGCAGAAAAAGCTTTACTATAGCCTTTTGCTGATAATAGTTTTATTTTTACCAGATCGTTTAAAAATTATGACAAGTAGCATGTCAGATTCCAACAGGGAAATTACAAGGTAATTTGAACTATCCGTTCTACTGATTAATAAGCAAGATTTGTTCTTACAGAAGGATATTTCTCACTATCCCTCTTAAAAGAAACATTTCAGAAATATTTTGAAAAGTAATAAAAATAAATAAATAAATCCATGTACAGTCTTTATCATAAGCCTCCCAGTAAAGCTTGTAGTTAGTCTTCATGTGTGTGCTGAATTCATGTGAAAAACCAAAAGAACCATGGAATTTTCAATAGATGCAGCATGTTAACAGAGATAACCGTCAGGGAGAGCAGAGCAGTGAACCAAGAGCATCAATGACAAGGATCAGATTGGAAGGCTGCCATTAGGTCATACTTGCATAACTCTGAGGGGACGGAGAGGAGTAGATGTAGAAATCTATGGCCATGGAGGCATTCTTCACTATGTAGGATGCTTCAGTTTTTTTCCAGCCAGTAAAGAAAAATACTTTCACAATTCCTCCTGGCATTCAGTGGGGAGTGTAGTGGGTTTATGTGGCAAGGTTTTGGTAGTTGGGGGGCTGCAGGGGTGACTTCTGTGAGAAGAATCCAGAAGCTGCCCCATGTTAGATAAGGGCCAGTTTCAGCCAGCTCCAAAGGGACCTGCTGCTGCCCAGAGCTGAGCCAAGAAGCGATGTTAGTTGTGCCTCTGTGAGAGCAGATTTAAGAAAGGGAACAAAAACTGCTGGTCAATAGCAGCTGGGAGAGAGAGGAGTGAGAAGCAGCCCTGCAGCCCCTGAGGTGAGTGCAGCGGGAGGGCAGGAGGTGCTCCAGTCAGGCAGCAGCAGTTCCCCTGCGGCCTGTGGAGAGGCCCCTGGTGGAGCAGGCTGTCCCCCTGCAGCCCAGGGGTCCCACATGGAGCAGATCTCCATGCTGCAGCCCGTGGAGGAGCCCCCAGTGGAGCAGGTGGATGTGGCCTGGAGCAGGCTGAGGCCCATGGAGAGCCCCCGGAGGAGCAGGCCCCGGGCCAGAGCTGCAGCCTGTAGAGAGGAGCCCATGCAGGAGCAGGGGGTCTGGGGGGAGCTGCCGCCCGTGGGGGACCCGCCCTGAGTCTGTTTTGCCCATGATGATAATTTGTGAGTGATCTCCCTGTTCTTATCTCAACCCTTGAGCCCTTTGCATTGTATTTTCTCCCCCTTTCTCTTTGAGGAGGGGGAGTGAGAGAGCGGTTATGGTGGAGCTTGGCTGCCCAGCTGGGTAAAACCATCAGAGGGAGGAAGATTATGGAATGTGTTCCACGTGCATATCTTCACGCTGCTCTGGTAAGTATTATGATTCTGTCAGACATATCTTGATACCTGTGGAAAATAGCTTTGCTTACACTGGAGCCAAAGGAGCTATATATGCTGTGTAATATAAATGCGTAATATTTTCCCCTTATCCAGCTCTCCCAGCTGACTAAACTGAAGCTCTTCTGGAAGCAGTATGACTAATCAGTGTGTGGTAGATCGCTCTTGATTTTCTTGGTCTTCCTTGCTGATAAGATCTAAAATTGAGGCCTTTTAAAGCAAGTGGTTATTTTCAGGAATCCCTGCTTTCTCTGTCTAATCACATCAATAGCATAATGCAAACAATACATGTCATATAGAAGGATCTGCAAGACTCTTCATCTTCAGTGCAAGACACACAGGTACAAAACTGTCCAAGGACTTTTAAAGTGTTAATGGAAGGTTTCCTTGCTACTTGAGTCTAATTGTAAGTGTAACTTGAGAGCTAAGGACAACCGATGCTGATCTTAATACAGATGCTGTTCTTAATATTGGTTTTGTGTATCTTTTGAAGTACTCTATTGAGTAAGAAAAGGCTCCAGATTATCTTTTCTCTTATTCAACATGCATCAATTATAGTGCCATGAGCACTTTTGCTAAACAAAGCAAAGTATCTGTACAGTCCTAAACAATAATAAATCTTTCATACTTCTCTCCAAATCTGTACTTTTAGTGTCTATATATGTGCAGATGATCTAGTTGTCCTGGCTTTCTTTAGTGGAGAAAAATAACACTCTAGAAGTGCAAGTCTTCTCTTTCTGAAGTTATTCATATAAATATGTTTATAAATCACATTCTCTGTGCTAACCATGCAGTGACACTGAGTGACAGAGTCAAGTACAGATTTCTTAATTCTGTGTGCATAAAGGAAGTGGATTCTACCTCTATTGTCTTTACTTTTTGTCTAGTTATTTCTGTCCTTCATGTTTCCATCTTTCTCTGCCTTTGTGGATTATATGGACCCTTCCTTTTATTATATGGATTTTACCTGTTTCACATAGATACTTCCAACCCATTTTATTACTTTTATAATTCATGCAATCACACTTTTTACCTAGATGCTTAATTTTGGGTGTCTGTATTCAAAACTGGTGGTTAACACTTAGACGTAGTCAGTGACAACTCTGAAACTGTTGTTACTTCTCTCCCTTCCCATGCCACCCCCACCTCCCAACCTTCTCTTCCCTGTTTCCTTCACCAGATTTTGCAGAGGTAGGCAGCCTAAGGTCAGAGAGATGCTACTTGTTTAAGGTCGAGTTACCTTGCTGTCAGAGATACTCTTGTTCCTTGTCTTGGACAAAAGAAAGCTAAAGAGGAATTTAATGGATAAGGCTTTTCCTGCTGATGAGATGGGTGTTAACAAGAGCAACAATACAGCAAGCTATTTCCTTCACTATCACAAACTGCATTAACTTCATAGACTAAGATCAGTACGTTGCTTTGACAAGCAATGAGAGCACTGTCTCACTAAGGTGATGTGAATAAGGTTAGAGATGTTAGAAACAAATAATCTTGAAGTTCTTTGAATGAGGCAGGTTTTTAGTAACCTGACACTTTAAAAAGTTTTCCATGCACTCGTGTGCCTGTGCTTTTTTTTTGTAACATAAAGTTTACTTCATTTTTCAGTAAATCAGCAAGAAGCTGAAATGTAAAAGGCTGAGTAACAACTAACAGAATCAGTGGTACTGCTGATTTCCCTTGGCACGGTGAGCAAGCTAAATACAACAAGAAAGGTGGCTGCAAAAGAAATTAAGTTAATCAGGTGTAGCATTTTCTGATTCTGTAAAGTTTTTGAAGAGTAAGAAGGGTGTATGAACTCTTGACCTTGCTAGGCTACTCTCTGTCATCTCTGAAAGGTTGTGGAGAACAGGAGAGGTGCCTGAAGACTGGAAGAAAACCCATGTCACCCCAAACTTCAAAAAGGGCAAGAAGGACCCAGGAAACTACAGGCCAGTCAGCCTCACCTCTGTCCCTGGAAGGGTGATGCAATTACTCACCCTGGAGGTCATCTCAAAGCACATGGAGGAGAAGAAGGTGATCAGGAGTAGTCAGCATGGGCTTACCAAGGGAAAATCATGCTTGACCAACCTGATAACCTTCTGTGATGGGACAACTGGCTGGGTAGATGAGGGGAGAACAATGGATGTTGTCTAGCTTGACTGCAGCAAGGCTTTTGACACTGTCTCTCCTAATATCCTCATAGGCAAGCTCAGGAAGTGCAGGCTAGATGAGTGGACAGTGAGGTAGATTGAGAACTGTCTGGATGGCAGAGCTCAGAGGGTTGTGATCTGCAGCGCTGAGTCTAACTGGGGGCCTGTAGTTAGCAGTGTGCCCCAGGGGTCAGTACTGGGTCCAATGTTGTCCAAATTTTTCATTGATGACCTGGATGATAGAACAGAGAGCACCCTCAGCAAGTTTGCAGATGACACAAAACTGGGAGGAGTGGCTGATATGCCAGGGGGCTGTGCTGCCATTCAGAGGGACCTGGACAGGCTGGAGCATTGGCAGAGAGGGACGTCATGAAGTTCAACAAAGACAAGTGCAGGGTCCTGCACCTCTGAAGGAATAACCCCAAGCACCATTACAGGCTGGGGGCTGACCTGCTGGAGAGCATCTCTGGGGAGAAGGACCTGGGAGTCTTTGTGGACAGCAGGTTCACCATGAGACAGCAAAGTGTCCTTGTGGCCAGGAAGGCTGATGGTATCCTGGGGTGCATTCAATAGTGTTGCCAGCAGGTCATGGGAACAGTGTCTGGTTCTGGGCTCCCCAGAACAAGAAGGAGATGGAGCTACTGGAGCATCTGTCATATGGTTCGTTTGGAGAAGAGAAGGCTGAGAGGGGATCTCATCCATGTATATAAATATTTGAAGG
Organism: Cygnus olor; assembly: GCF_009769625.2. Taxonomy (NCBI): domain Eukaryota; kingdom Metazoa; phylum Chordata; class Aves; order Anseriformes; family Anatidae; genus Cygnus; species Cygnus olor. The sequence goes on along the minus strand of NC_049198.1, from coordinate 76,353,811 downwards.
GAAGGTGTCAAGAAGATGGGGCCAGACTCGTTTCAGTGGTGCCCAGAGACAGGACAAGAGGCAATAGGCACAACCTGAAGCACGGGTGGTTTCAGCTGAATGTGAGAAAGCACTTTACTGTGTGGGGGTGACAGAGCACTGGCACAGGTTGCCCAGAGAGGCTGTGGAGTTTCCTTCTCTGGAGATGACTGAACTGTCATGCTTAAGAAACACATACCAAGTTTCTCAGAAAGTTGTCCAGTTCCACTCCATTGAGACTAATTATGTGATTTAGGATCATGATGTATGAAAAGCTGGAGATACTAGCAAAAACTACAAAAGACAAAGTCTGTGCAGTGTACTGTCTATCAATAGGTGAGCATATGAAACTATGTCACTGTGCTATTTCTGCTTCCATGACTGTTTGGTTTTCTGTCTCTGTGTTCATAACTGTTGGTGTCTTCATTTACATTATAAATAGGCCATTCTGGAATGAGTCTGAAACCTATTAAAATAATACTATTGCCTCATTAGATTTTGGATCAGGCATGAAGCATAAACTACAACAAAACACAGTCGTAGGAAATAAGTTCACAGTCTCCAGACTGTATTTATTTTTCTAATATTACATTTACCACCAAACCTTTCATGTTTTGTTTTTCCTTTGATGAAAAACTGGACCTGAAAAACAATGAATGAATATTTTGCTTGTGATTCACACTGACATCCCAGAAGTGCATAATCTTTATTTTACTTGTTTATTTATTTATTTATTGAGAATTAAAATGTTAGGCTGATGAGAATAAGAAATGAGAGCAGTACATTGTCTTTTTTTTTTTTTTTTCTGAATTGGATACATTGAATTAAATGCCATATTTCATTCTTTTGGAAACTAGATTTTACAGAATCATGAATCTAAGTTGCAAAGGAAAATTCATGTTATGTTGTTGTTAACAAATTTGTTACATAACTTTTTTTGACAAACAATTTGCTGGTAATGTGTGCCAGAAATAATGTTTCCATAGATAGCATACATGAGAAAGTCTAAAATTTTCCATATTAGTATACTCAGTTTTCTAAAATCATTATGTATTATCTGCTGAAAACTTAGTAACGGAATGGAAGGATTGTCATTTCACCTGTAATGAGAATAACACAAAATATATGTATATTTTTTCACTGTGAAGGAATAATTTCAAAGATGTTCACAGAAACACTGATGGATTGACCTTGTAAGTCTTTATATTTCCTTTCTGTTAATAGTAAAGTTACTTAGCCTCTTATTAACATTCTTTTTGAACAGCATGCTGTCCTTAATGTGTGGCTACTAATACTCTTCTGAGGTAAGTTTCTTGTCACCAGCTTCCTCCTGATAATAACCCTATGAGGAAGAAATTACAAGCACTGAGAAATAAAAATGTGAGGGTCTCCTAGAATTTTACTTTATTTTGTTTTGTTTTATTTTGTACACAAGGTGAGAAATATTTAAACAAATTCAAAAGAAACCTTGCTTTTGTAGGGCAGTACATTCAAGTGTAAAGGTAATGTGTGTGGGCATCAAGACCATCCATCAGACTGCTACAGATTCAAAAACCACAGTGATTTTCCCACTGGCATATACCTCTGGACTGAGGCTGTGTAAAAATTACAGTACATCTATGCAAACCAAAGCCGAACCCTCTCAGTGTGATAATTTGGCAAAAATCACAGATGCACTTGGGTACCAGCCTCATCAGTGATTTCTGTGTTTTTCAGTCAGCAAGAGACAAGTTTTTTGTTTCTGCTTACTGACCCCACTCAGAGAGCTAAGGATTTCGGATGAAGCTTGCATAGCATACAGATAAGTTACATACGCTGCATAAGGTTAAAAAAGTGAAAGGGCCCTGAGTTGGGTAGTTGCTAATCTCCCTGTGTAAGACAGATGAGTTGACTTGGTCTGACCCTATGACCCTGTCTATTAGATGTAGTCTCTTGATACAGTTCATTAACTGAATTTCTGGCTCAGGTTACAATTTGAATGGAGAATACATTTTAGTTCCTTAAATTAGATCATGCTTTCTGCACTACTTGCTTTGCTGGGCCGGTGACCTACCATGCTAAGGCTTTGACTACGCTACTTGCAGTTTATTCTTGACTTAAAAGATTGCATTTAACAGGGTACCTGAGATAAAGTACATTGCTGAAGCTCCATTTTTTTCCCTCATCTTTTGGTTTTGTAATACCTTATGTGTTCTTATAAGGAACACAGAACAACTGTGGACTTCCTCCAAAGGCCAGTTGTTCCTTAATATTTACTTCAATTATATATGGTAATAGGACTGTTTAACTTCTGTTTTGTTTCCAAAAGGTTAGATTTAATGCCTAAGAACTGCTGAATCAAAAAATAAATTGATATGTCCTTCCACTGTAAGTAACGTCAAAATAAATTGTAAAGATGAGAAGAAGCCTAAACTGATATGTGAAAATTTTATGTGCACCAAATCAGGAAAATAGCTACTTCAGGTAAATAAAAGACAGTAAATTTCTATGTGCCAAGCAAGTGACACCACTTTGTGTGGTAATAGATCTGTTTTTCTGTTGAACTTATACAGGTCAGACCAAGCTTCTGCTATTATATAACTTATAAGGCTGTCCCTTATAAATAATAACTTATGGCACACTTTTTTGTTTTGTTTATTTTATTGTGATACACCTGTTGTCAGAGACATATTTGGTTATGTGGAGCTCAGAGATGTTTTTATTTTATAATTTTATTTTATTTATATGTTTTTTTTTTTTTTTCCTGATAGTGGGTATAATAGAAAGACTTCACAAAGATTTCTGCATCAAGTGCATAATATTTCATATAGCACATGCTTATTGTCTCATTACTTGAGAGATAAGTTAACATGTTTATTTTAGGTAGCCGGAATTGTTTTTCAATAAAATGATATTGGCATACTAAAGTCCAATAACACCAGTGAAAAAATCTTCAATAATATTTACTTCAGATGCAGCTAGTATACTCTGCTCTCGTTGAAAGGACTTAAAATCAGAGTCATCTTTCAGGATGAAAACAATGAAATATAGAGTTTCCTCATATGAAATGGTAAGAAATGTTGCACTTTTTATGGACATCATGTGCCCCTTTTGCTGATGATTTACATTAATGGAGCGATCTGGTTATTGAAGAAAATACACAGGGGAGAAAAAGAAAAGTTAAAATAAGGAGAATCTCCGCACTCCAGTGCTGGTGTCACGTTTAAAGCTGTTAGATAATGATTTCACAGTATTGCCAGAGGAGAGAGGACAGAACCCAAAGGGAATATTCTCTCATCACAGTACCTGAGTCCCTAAATATCATAGGATCATGGGGAGTGAAGGAATAAGAAGAGGCTGGCAAGGGATCCTACAGAGAAATCAGACTGTGAAAAGCAAACAATTTTTACTTGTGTAGCCTGTTTGGGTAGAGGAGAATTTGCAAAAACAGGTGGATGAGAAATGGGTATAGATTTAATCACATTATAACAATATTTCATTGTCTTTAATTATTTTTTGGTGTGCTGATATCTGTTGTAAGGATGAATAATATTTTCATTTATAAATATTTTAAATTAGTTCACTGGATGTACCTTCTGATGGAGGAGGTGTTATATTTGACATGTATGGCTGATAAACAAGAGATAGTTCAGAGAAACATGCAGAACTGCCACCCTAGATTTCCAGAGGGGAGACTTTGGCCTGTTAAGGAGGTTGGTTGGTGGATTCCCTTGGGAGGCATCCTGAAGGGCAGAGGAGTCCGGGAAGCTTGGACACTCTTCAAGAAGGAAGTCTTCAAGGTGGAGGAGCAGGCTGTCCCCACATGTTGAAAGACGAAAAAGAAGGGAAGCATAGTGACAAGAGATGAGGAAAAGGCAGAGCTACTTAAAGCCTTCTTTGCCTCAGTCTTTAGCAGCAAGACTTTATTCTGTGGGTATTCAGGCTCCTAAGATGGAAGATAGAGATGGGGAGCAGAATGAAGCCTGAGGGAGCTGTTGGAAATGCTTGGCAAGCCACTTTCCATAATGTATCAGCTGTCCTGGCTATCAAAGGAGGTCCCAGTTAGCTGGTGGCTAGCAAATGGGACATCCATCTACAAGAAGGGCTGGAAGGAGGATCTGGGAAACTCCCAGTCTGACCTCAGTGTCAGGGATGCTCATGGGGCAGATTATCTGGAGTGCCATCATGCAGCACTTACAGGACAACCAGGTGCTCAGGCCCAGTCAGCATGGGTTTATCAAAGGCTGGTCTTGGTTGATGAACCTGATCTTCTACGACAAGATGACACACTCAGTGGATGAGGGAAAGGCTGTAGATGGGGTTTACCTAGACTTCAGTAAGGCTTTTGACAGTGTTTTCCACAGCTTTCTCCTGGAGAAAGTGGCTGTTCCTGTCTTGGACAGGTATATGCTTTGTTGGGTTAAAAATGGCTGGGTGGTTGGGCCTAAAGAGTAGTGGTGAATGGAGTTAAATCCAGCTGGAGGATAGTCACTAGTAATATCCCCTAGGGCTCAGTGTTGGGGCCCATTCTCTTCAATATCTTTATCAATGCTCTGGACAAGGGGATTCAGTACATCCTCAGTAAGTTTGCAGATGACACCAAGTTGGGTGGGAGTGTTAATCTTCTTGAGGATAGGAGGGCTCTTCAGTGATTTTGATAGGCTAGACTAATGGGCTGAGGTCAACTGTATGGAGTTCAACAAGGCCAAGTGCCAGGTCCTGCACTTGGGGCACAACAACCCCGTGATATGCTACAGGCTGGGGGAAGAGTGGCTGGAAAGCTGCCTGGCAGAAAGGCATGTGGTGGTATTGGTCAACAGATGTTTGAATATGAGCCAGCAATGTGCTCAGGTGGCCAAGAAGGCCAACAGCTTCCTGGCTTGTAGAAGAAACAGTGTGGCCAGAAGGACTAGGGAAGTGGTTGTCCCCTTGTACTCAGCTCTGGTGAGGCCCCACCTCAAACACTGCGTTCAGTTTTGGGCCCCTCACGACAAGAAAGACATCAAGGTGCTCGAGTGAGTCCAGAGAAGGGCAACGAAGCTGGCAGTGGGTATGAAGAACAAGTCCTATGAGGAGTGGCTGAGGGAGCTGGAGTTGTTTAGCCTGGAGAAAAGGAGGCTCAGGGTGAGACCTTATTGTGCTCTACAGGTACCTTAAAGGAGACTGTAGCGAGGTGGTGATTAGTCTATTCTCCCAAGCACCAAGTGATAAGACAAGAGGAAATGACCTTAAGTTGTGCCAGGCAATGTTTAGGTTGGATATTAGGAGAAATTTATTTACTGAAAGGGTTGTGAAGTGTAGGAACAGGCTGCACAGGGAAGTGGTTGAGTTACCATTCCTGGAGGTCTTCAAGAAATGTGTCGATGTAGAGCTTGGTGACATGGTTTAATGGTGGACTTGGCAGTGCTGGGTTAAAGGTTGGACTAGATGGTCTGAGAGCTCTTTTCCAACATAAATGATTCTATGATTCTATGATTTACTTTATGTTACTACTGACTCTGAAGAAAATAATTATATTCATTCTGGGTACAGTACCGCTCTGTATGAGCTAACTTGTTTGATCTCAACAATTACGACGGTCTCATACTACTCTGAAAAGGAAGCTGAATAGTTTTCCAAGGTCCTCTTCGGTACCTATTATACCAGATAAAAGGAAGGTACCCTTTTGGTCTACCTTTAACAGTTCATCCTTTCAAGTATCTCAGACATGATAATCTCAAACTTCAAGTGATTTTGTTGCCTAAAGAACTTTTATTGATACTTTTACCTAAACAAGTTTCTATAGGCTATGAAGTTCCAGTTCTGCTGGTTATTGAGTGCACCATGAGTAACTTTGCAGACGACACCAAGTTTCCAACCTCAATGATTCTGTGATTCTGTGAAATTACTGATGCGAGAACCTTCATTTTAAAGTCAAATTATAAATTCTGAGTGACGTTTAAGGATGTCAGCAGCAAAATTCTTAAAGAATAATAGGTATATTGATTACATATTGTTAGTTGAAAGTTTATTCAACCATTTTATTTTCACTTTTGTATTTAATTTATTTATTGTGAATGCTTATTCAGAAATGAAAGCACAGTGATTATCACTGTAGCTACAAATTTGAGTGATAAAAGAAAGATGTTTATAATCATTTTAAATTTTTCAGAGAAAAATTTCAATTCTGAAAATTATGGACAAGAGCTTCTCCCTACTGAAAAAGTTCAGAATTTCCAAAGAGGTGTCAGAATCAACAGATGCAACCAGTCATACAATTTGAATTCTCTGAATAACTTACCTAAATACATTGCTAACTTTTGTTCATGCAACTTGTGAAGATAATGAAGTAACAAAAGATTTTTTTTTCTTTGACTGTTAATAGAATAATATTTTTCTTGTTTTGCTCTTGTAATAAACTGATCACATAGCACTCTTCTATCTCACAGTGTGATAAAATATAAAAAAAAAGAAGAAAACTTCAGGCAAACAGTTTAAATCTAAGTTTATGCTGGAGTACTCTGAGAATGGCATTCATTTGAAGGGAGACTCTGGCTGTGATGAGTTTTAGATAGTTGGCTGCATTCCAAATACTAAAGAGAATAGGAGAAGCCTGAGTACAATCCATGATGTATTTCAATAGGCTTGGATGTAGACACCTCTTCTACATTTTTATAGTACTTTATAAGTGGCAGAAGAATCCATTAAAATCTTGACAGAACATTAAGAAAAGTGTTGCACCACGTAGATAGTACGTATGTCTTAAGATTATCTTGCTTCAAGGTTTTGAGTACCTGATTTATATTTTTTTAAAAAACTTTTTTTTTTTTTTTTTTTTAATGTAGTAGGTCACCTGAGCTGTGTGGTAGCAGTAGCACCCCGTTTCACATTGTAATATCTCTGAGCAGCATATGCAGCATAAGCATGGTACGTACAGTAAAAAAGATCATCTAGTAACTCTGTTATTTCTACCAGTTTATGAGGATTCATGATCATTCATTGAGGGAATGCATTACTTTGCATAAATTTTGAATATTTAAATATGTATGATAAATAAATTATATTTATAAATAAATTTATAAACAAAAATATAATAAATATTAAAACTACTATAAATATTAAGTAATTAAAGATCTGGTAGTAGAGACGGGTTTATATGCTGAAAGTGTATCTGTTGTTTTCTGTTGCTTGATGGTTTCATTAGAGAAAGTTGATCACGTTTAGACTCTGTCCCTCAGTGAAGCCTGCTGAAAACACTGAGGATGGGAATGAAGAATTAGACAATAACTGGAAATTGCACTAGATAATCTTTGCTTTCCTGAGCAACTGAAAGTAAATACAGAAAACCTAGGATATCGTTTAGGAGTTTACCAGTTGCAGAAAACAGACAATATTTATTATTACAACCCTTTTAAAACTTCAGTGCATGCATGTATACATACGGATTATGTGTTTGCCTCCCTCCTGAGAAGCCTAATCAGGCTGAAGGTGACCAGGTGACACCTTTCTGAGATGAGGATAGTTGTTGATCTCTAACTTTTTGTACAGAGGTGGTCAGGTCTCCTACATAGGTGACTGCACTGTACAAGAGTGATGTTTTCAGTTTCATCTTATTCTTCATCTATAAAACCAATGGTGTCTTTTTTCTTTACTGGTGCATTTGACAGTGTCTTTCCTGTTCTGTTTCTTTCTTTAGCTGAGTAGGTTGACTAAATTTTTATTCTCATTATAAATTGTGTTGAAGATTGAAGACCAGGTCAAACGTGGAGACACCTGAGGTAAGTTGCTATCATAGTGAGGTATTCGAACATTAGCTATAAACATTCACTAGAAACTAAGACGTTGTTTCTCTACTGGCTTCAGGTCCATGAAGTTCACTTGGAGAAAAGGATGTGTCCCTTTCCTCAGAATTTTAGGGTTAGGACTGTTTCCTAGGTTTTAAAATTATAGGTCTGTATTCTTGTTTCCACCTCATATCATTTTAAAAAAAAAATTACTTTTGCTTATTCACATAATTAGAAGTTTGCTGCCTTTCTCAGTCTCTCTTATAAATGTCCTTCCAGGTTGCTTGGAATACTTCTGTGATCACTGGTGAAGTGATTGGATGAAGCCTATGTTTTCCCTGGGGAACTGTACCTGGTGATGAGTGTATCACATGTGCAGCCTGAGAATTTCTAATGGATGTTTCTGTAGATTCTGACAAAAGGAGCAAGTCCTACGCTGCAAATTCCAGAATAAAGTAAGCATGAGTGCAGAGTTCAGTCCTATATGAATGAAAATCTTGCTTATACTCTGAAGTAGAAATAGAAACACTTCCTGGAGGAACGAGTGAATTTAGGTGATTGCAGAATGTTGGTGGTAGCAGTGTGAAGAGTATGAGGGTTAAAATTTCAGATTTGTGTCTAATGTGACAAAACAAAACAAAAGGATATATTATCCACCCCCCCCTCCCCATTTATGCCGTGCTTAGTGCATTATAAAAGCAGATAAAGTTGATTGGAGAACTCCTATTAGAGGGATAATTTGTAGTGATGCTTTACTGGCTATTATAATTACATGTCTAATTAAAAGACTTAAATATAGTTTATATAAATTATTAATGTGGCTTGAGAATATCAGCTAACAATGCAACTGACTGAAATAATGGGTGCAGCAAAACTTTGTGTGCTGTTAAGAGAGATGGGGTTGGAATTTAATATACCCTTTTAAACTGTATGTGATAGATTTATGTGAAAGATCTATTTTCCCTTGTAGTTTTGTCTTTAATCACTAGTATTCCATTATATTTGGCTGCTTAGCTTTCCAGACATAAATAAACATTCTCTTTATTTCAGTTAGAAAGTAGAAAGGGAGTCACCTTACAGTGTTATTCCTCAAGCTTTAGAAGTTCAATATATTTTTTCTCCTATTTTTTATATTTGTTTAACTCAGAGTGTAGGGTTCTTGCAAAGGCTAGAAGCACTGATATTGATTAACTGAAGAGGCTATTTTGGTAGTACTCCATTCTGTCTTGGAGCAGGAAGCTCTGCAAACCTCTTGAGGAAGTGTCAAGCATGGCGGTAGTGATTCAAGTGGTGTGGAAAAACGTGAAGGGTTTTTTTGTTACTTATGTTGACTGAAAACAGGCTCTGTAACTTTTGTGATTTGCTCTTTCTCCAATTCCTTTTGACATTATGTTGCACCCGCAGACAAGAACTATGCAAGTCTTTTAGAGGGTTTATTAAAGATTAGTCCAAAGAATGTTCTTGTTAAACGGGATATCAAAGAAGGCTTTTGCCATTGCCCTTATGTTACATCTCTAGGACTGTTGCCCATGCCTGGAAAGCCTTGATTTTGAAACAGTGTTATTTCAGACCCTTGGGTTTAGCTGATGATTTAAGCTAATGGACTTAACTTTTTTTTTTTTTTTTTTTCCTTTTTAATCTTGCTGGAGGCGCTTTCTTTTACATAGAGTAGCAACTATGCTTTGCTGAGACATGCTGCAGTGAATTTCTACATTAATTTTTCAAAGACAAGCCTTAACAATCCATCCAAAACGAGAAGGACGAAAGGAGGGAAATTATTTAGTGATTGACACTAATCACAATATTTGTGGTACATGGTTTGAGGAACTTGGCATTGTTAAAAATATTGCAATAGTAGTAAAGCTCCAGTGGAGAAAAATCTATAGGTTTTCAGAAAACTGTGATAAGGACATGGAAGTCTTTCCTCTGAACCTACCGTTCTCCTGATCTTTTATTCATCTCTATTTACCTTTATTCAGTATCTGAGATCTGATCTGACATTAGCCTGTTTCACCTCACACTTGAGGGCTGCAAAAAATAGGCATTCTGGTATTCTTTTGTCTCTGATCTGAGATACAGGTCCCAGTAATTGACTCTCTTTCCCTCTCTGCTTATTCTGTGAACCTAAGGATGTCTTTTCTGCTCCTATATTGTCCTGGGGAGAGAAATATAGCTGAATGGAAGGCACGGAGGTAGGGGGAGGCTGGAAGGACCACTACAGCTGACCACCCTCATCTGTTCCCAGAGGATCTTGCATTAGGGAGCCTGCTTTAGGGGAGAGAAATCAGGTCCATGGTAAAGGCAGACTTATTAGCAGTGCAAGACTGGCTAACCAAAGACACCAGCACTGCAGAAAGGCTATTGCTGTAGTATTTGTACCTAATAATTTAAGTATTGTTTGGTAGCTCATGGACTATTTTACTATTTTAGTACTGTGTTTATATGTATTTATGGTTTATCAAGTGTTCTGATCCCTCTGATGGCACCTATGTTCCTGCAAGTTCAATTGTTCTTTCAGCTCACTTTTATTTTGTTTAAAAGGGTTTACCTACAATCCTCACCTTTTTCAAAGTCTTAGAATTTTTTTTTTTCGTATAATGGGGGTCAGAACTTACATGGAGAGCCACAAAAATATGACCAATTGTTTCTCTCTCTTTCTTACGATATAAATCTGCATTATAACAAAGAATTTCCCAAGTGCATAATTTTCTTCTCTAAGTAGGTCTGTAAGGTATCCAGTAACATTATAGGCGGTAGTAGTGCTAACAGAGGTTCAGGACCTAAAAGATAGTGAAACTAGAGGGAAAACTCTCCTTCCTAACCTGAAGAATATAACCAGTGTTAATGGCACACTGATTTATTTTGCTATTCCTATCATCTGAACTACTCCTCTCGATTTAGTTCTCTTCTCCTCCTTCCACACTAAGCTACTTCATTTTCCAATATTTTTCTCTGCAGTTCCAAACATAATTGATGGACTCGTATATTTGATTTTGGATTCCTGCTCTCACATTTCAACAACACACGGGGAGTAATGAAGCTTTTGTCTACCAGACTGAAAAGTGTCATTCAAAGCTTTCATATTTATGCTGCCAGTGCTATAAATTGCAAATATGGATGTGATTAAACTGAAAGATATGGCTATGAGGCAGGGCTGGTTAGCCATGTCAATTGAATCAGATCCTTTCCTTTTCCCGTCTGTTGTTAATAATCAGGTTACTGTCTTTGGAACAGACTAAACACAATCTAAAAAATACATTAAAAACAGTAGCATTAACTTGTGAAAGCTGATAAATGAAGGACAGCTTTTCACTGTTAAACAGCTATAGGGACATTATTTTCTCATCTTCCCATTTTCTTTCTATCTGCAGGTAAAATGCTTGCCAACTGATATTTAAATGCTGTGGATAAGTTTCTGACTCTCAAAATCAAAATTCCCATTAACTGCTGTGGGGTAGGAAAGATGTTGATCTGTAAGTATCCCCTTTCTCTTCATGTGCACTGCCCTCCTTATTCTATCACATTCTTCATTCCGTTTTCATTTCTTTTTGGACACTTCATCTCGTTTCCTCCCCTCTGTAGATCCATTTATATCAATGAATAAGAATTTTGTTTGGTTCACAAACTCAGCTTTGCTCTTTATACATGCTTTTCTCAACATTATCACTGTTGTATGTATAAGGAAGAAAAAGATGGAGATAAAGTAGATTGTGGAAGGGAAGAGGAAACAACACTGTGAAGTATTTCTCCCTCTCTTTGCTATTTGAATCATGCTGTCATCTGGCTGCAGGGTCATCAGGGCATTATGGGCAGGACATCAGGGCATTTTCTTCATACAGAGCAAAGCATTTCTTCAGAGAAACAGCATATGTAATATTACAAGTACACATGGAAAAAAGAACCTTCTTTCAACGTATTGTTTTGGTACTATCAAATATATCAAATATATCAATAGGTAGTTGTTTTTGCTTGTTTGTTTGTTTGTTTTAAGTAGCAAAGTATAATAAATTGTTATTACCTGATATTATATTTGAGTAACTTACAACAGTGGAAGCTTAGATTCTCAGACTGAGAATTGTGATCCTGCAGCATGTTTTAACAAATGGGAAAATTCAGTTTGGAACATGGATTTGGAAACTTTTCAGTTATTTAATTTTTGAAAACCAAACTGACACAGTATAACTATGTCTAAGGGACTACGTAGATTAAGCAGTTAGGAACAGATGAGATAAGTCTTTCTAAGTAGATATTTCAAAAATGTGTATGATAGAATATCTCTGCGATTAAAGTGTCCTTGGATATCATCACCTACCCAACTTTCAGAAATTACCACAGATGGTTTAAAGTCAAGAGGGATTCCTATCTTGTCTCTTTCTGAAGAATCAATGCATTTCTCATTCTGACATATCTCAGAAATGCTAGGATATGTTACCAAGAAGCATTGAAATATTGTGTTATCAAAAAAAGTAAGTTTGAGTGTTTTTTTTGTTTTATTCCTTTTTTTTTTTTTAATGTGAAATTTAATGAAGTGTTCAATAGGCTTGCATCTTGTTACCACACCATGAGATGAGGTTTCTGGAGTTTTGTTTCTTTGTCTATGTCTTTCACATGGCAGGTGTGAAAAAGGAATAAGCTAGGTCAGTTCCACCTCATGTTCATAGTTTATTCCTGACAGTACACACAGCAGCTGATAATTTCTGTGGGCCTTGAAAGCAGACAATTTCCTGTACTGTAAGTCTTTGTATCCCTAAAACGTGACTTTCATAACACAAATTTTGCATACCCAGTAGCAGGGAGGAATAGAAGAAGAATTATTTGCTGATTGTATGCTGGCAATTTCAGTTTCTTTGTGCTACTTGACAAAAGGGATTGAATTGGCATAGCAATTCATCCTTGAATATATTAGTGCTACTAATCATCTATATGTCACACCCTATACAGTGCCAAATCAAAATGTCATATGTGTATGTTAAAGTGAAATAACATATATCTGCTAAAGTGAAATAGCTTATAATACAGAGTGTTTTCAGTAAGTTTTCACTGGAGAAAATAGAGCCTTCTTTGCATATAGAATCATAGAATGGCTCGGGTTGGAAGGGACCTTAAAGACCATCTAATTCCAACCCCTTTGCCATGGGCAGGGACACCTCCCACCAGCCCAGGTTGCCCAAAGCCTCATCAAGCCTGGCGTTGAGCACTTCTGTTGTGGTTTAGCCCGGCTGGCAGTCAAACACCACACAGCCGTTCGCTCACCCTCCCCCCTCCCTCTCCGGGATGGGGGAGAGAAACGGGAAAGTGAAGCCTGTGAGTTGAGATAAAGACAGTTTATTAAGACAGGGAAAAGAATAACAACAATAATAATAATAATAATAGTATTAATAGTAATAATGTGTACGAAATAAGTGATGCACAATGCAATTGCTCACCACCCGTTGACCGATGCCCAGCCTATCCCCGAGCAGCCGGCCACCCCTCCACCCCGGCTAGCCACCCCTATATATTGTTCAGCATGACGTCAGATGGTATGGAATACCCCTTTGGCCAGTTTGGGTCAGCTGTCCTGGGTCTGTCCCCTCCCAGCTTCTGCTGCATCCCTAGCCTGCTCGCTAGCAGGACAGAGAGAGGCTGAAAAGTCCTTGGCTTGGTGTAAGCACTGCTCTACAACAATTAAAACATCAGCATGTTATCAGCGCTCTTCTCATTCTAATCCAAAACATAGCACCCTGCCAGCTACTAGGAGGAAAATTAACTCTGTCCTAACTGAAACCAGGACAACTTCCAAGGATGGGGCATCCACAGCTTCTCTGGGCAACCTGTTCCAATGCCTCACCACCTTCTGAGTAAATAATTTCCTCCACACATCTAATCTAAATCTCCCCTCTTTTAGTTTATAGCTGTTGCCCCTTGTCCTATCCCTACAGACCCTGACAAATCACAGAATGACTGAGGTTGGAAGGGACCTCTGAAGATCACTAGTCCAACCCCCTTGCTGAGCAGGATCACCTAGAGCACACTGCACAGAATGGCATCCAGGCGGGTTTTGAATATCTCCAGGTAAGGAGACTCCACAACCTCTCTTGGCAATCTGTTCCAGTGCTCTGTCACTCTCACAGTAAAGAAATGCCCCCTCACTCCATCCTCTTGACACCCTCCCCTCAGATATTTATATACATTAACGAGGTCTCCCGTCAGTCATTTTTTCCAGGCTAACCAGGCCCAGTTTTCTCAGCTTGATCTCATATGACGGGTGATCCAGTCCTCTCATCATCTTAGTAGCCCTCCTTTGGACTCACTCCAGAATTTGTATGTACCTCAAAAGAGGGAAAAAGAGTCCTTCCCCAGCTTTCCTGTAGCCCCTTTTAGGCACTGGAAGGCCGCTCTCCATGGAGCCTTCTCTTCTCCAGGCTGAACAGCCCCAGCTCTCTCAGCCTCTCTTCATAGGAGAGGTGCTCCAGCCTTCTGATAATCTTTGTGGCCTCCTCTGGGCTTGTTCTGATACTTCCCTTTCCTTCCTGTGCTGGGAATCCCAGAACTGAGCGCAGGCTCCAGGTGGGGTCTGATGAGAGCAGAGCAGAGGGGAACAATCCCCTCCCTCACCCTGCTGCCCATGCTGCTGTTGGTGCAGCCCAGGGTACGGTTGGCTTTCTGGGCTGCAAGCACACATTGCTGGCTCACGCTGAGCTTTTTACCCAGCTGTATTCCCCTTCTGCTCCCCACTATCTCCCTCCCAAGTCCTTCTCTGCTGGGCTGCTGTCAATCTACTCATTACCCAGCCTGTATTTGGGCTTGGGATTGCCCTGACATGGGTGCAGGACCTTTCACGTGGCCTCGTTGAACTCTATGATGTTCACACAGGCCCACCTCTCAGACCTGTCAATGTCCCTCTGGTCCCCACACACAGATTGTTGTCACTGGCAAACTTACTGAAGGTGCACTCAATCCCACTGTCCATGTCACCGACAGAGGTGTTAAATGAACTAATTGAAGGTTCTGTAATTGTATAAGGTAATCTGAATGCGTACAGTAAAGCTGTCACAGAGAAATTGTAAAAAGAGTTAAGAATTCTGGACATAGCAAAGAAAATGTGAACTATGATATAAAAATCATATATATATGTGTATATATATAAAAGAAGAAGGAGAAGGGAAAGTGTTAATGATAATTTATCTGACACCTTTTCTCCATCCCCTCAGCTATCTATCCAGAGTGAAACAAGGTGGTTATTTTTCTGGGAGAGTTTATTAGAGAATTTATTAGTATTTGGTGATCAGGTGCGTGCTTAACATTGGTCCATACCTCTGAAAAAAGCAGATGTAGCCATTATCTCCTCTACCTTGTTGAAAGAATTGTATTAAAAGGGAAGGAACAGCAGCTGAGCGCCTCTGCTGTTTTGCAAAGGCTTGTACAAAGCCAGGTGAGTAGGAGGTTCAAAATATGGGGCTCTGTGGAGAGGTGATCTGGTATTTGAAAAGGCCAGCATCAGTTTGATAAACTACAGAGAACTCTTCAGTGTGCGGGGCCTCATCTGCACTCCATTTGGTGTACAATCCACATAACAACCCTTATTTGTCAGATAGATTTTTTTTTCCCTGAATTTCTTTAACATTAGTGGTTCTTCCACTAAAAGGTATTCTCCCATCTGAACCTTATAAAATGTTAAACTAAATTAAATCGGTGAGTGACAGGTGGCAGACTGAGTTGGGGAAGGGTGAAACAGCACAGAGCACAAGAGATGTTCTTAG
This sequence comes from Cygnus olor, assembly GCF_009769625.2. NCBI lineage: Eukaryota > Metazoa > Chordata > Aves > Anseriformes > Anatidae > Cygnus > Cygnus olor. The sequence continues at coordinate 76,338,309 of NC_049198.1, read as the reverse complement.
TGCTTTCGCCCTGGTTGCTAAGGAAACTGCTCCTTTTCTGTATGTTCAAAGTAATGTTTCTAGCTAGACTGGCATCTAGATATTTTCTGGCACACACACCATCAATTTCAACTTACCGCTCTCTGTATAACTCTTGTTTGCTTTCTTTAGGAAAAAAAATATACAGCAATTTTTTTTTTTTTTTTAAACATGCATGTTTTTGGTTGGGATGTGATTTCTGTTTAGAGATCTTTGCTACTGCTTCAGTGAGAGCTGTCAACAGCTGCCAGAATTGTTTATTTAACTTTTATTTAAAATGTCTTGTACAACATTTTGCATCATATTAAGAGATAAATTATTGGTAACCGGTTGGATGGATAGTGTCTGCAGACACAAATGTCACATAGAAGTTCAGCCTGCTTCCCTCTGTACTTAATGTATGTATGCAAGTACACAAGCTCTCTCTCTAGATGCAATGGAACAATTCATTGAATTAAAATAAAACTTTTCCCCACTAATTTAAAGTACATTGCAAGGCTTTTGGCTGGCTTAGGTTACAAAAACTGAAACATTATGATGAAATTATCTAATGCTAGATGCCTGGGGCTCAATATTTCATATTAGCCAAGAAAGCCACTGTCACTAAAGAATTAGAGCATGAGGATTGTGTCACTGCAGTGCTCAAACTGAACCACTTATGATGCATTTACTCTTTTCAGGTCAGCTCCTATTTTTCATAGTAAACTGTTTGGCTGTGTATTTTTTTTCTCTTTGTCCTTACTCTATAAATGTTTGTTTGTCTTATTATTTGAAATGGAGATACTAGAATATTTAGGGTATTCAGCTCTTCATACTAAATAAATATATGAATGCAGTGACTGGCAGTGGCTAGTAGTTTTCTGTGGATTTGGGGTGTGCTGCTGAACCCTCTGAGGTAAATGGCAGAACTCCAATGCACAATATTTACCATTCAACTTCAGTTAAATATTAATATTTTTTTGACTGGGATTTACGCAGGGAGAAACCTCCCTTGGATTTCTCTGAAAATCTCAGCCTTTACAAATATTATTGAATATTTATTTCATTATTTGAAGTAGAGTGCTTAAAGTAGACAGCAAGTTGTTGGCAGAAATTTGAACCTTTTTCAAGGTCTCTTCATTCTTGATTTCAGCCAGAACAACTGTCAGAGCTGGATCTGTGGTTTTAAGCAATCTTAAGCAAACTTTCTTGGTATGTAACTAACATACACTTGCACGTATGTGCAGTTTTGTCCATATGAATATGTACTTAGTGTTCTGAATGCATCTACATGATTTAGAAAAACACATTTTTTTCTGCATGTTGCTTACTTAGAGAATTTAGACCCAGTCAAGAATTTTTTAGATATTTGCTACTGGCAAGAAACAGTGAGTTGTGAAGCCAAACATTTATGGAAAATGTAAATGCTTTCAATGAATCTTTCTGGGAAAGTCTTTCATGACGTCTAGCCATAGAAAACCGAGAGATTCATTTCAGAAATATGCACTGCTCATAGCCCAGTGATTAAGGCTGTCTGCTGAGATGGAGGAAAGCATGAATTCATTGTAGTGCTCTGATGCACAGCAAGAACTGAATAACAGCTTCCCAAAATGTAGTGGCCTTATTCCTGGTCTGAAGGCTCATGTTTTGTCTCCTAATGGAGCTGTATGACCACAAAAGTTTCTGAACAGTCAAGTACTCTAAAGTGGTATTTTAAATTTTCTGATGTTAATACTTATGTTAATAATTCTGACACAGATTTAATGTGAATTTAGCTCTGAGCACCAGTTGTTGCACTGTGGTGACAATTTTCTGCTGCTCAGGTCACCTACTAAGATCTGTGAAACCAGGGTCAAGCTCCTGCTCTGAACACTATTTAACCCATTGTGACAGCAGGAAGACTTCAACAGAGTAGATTGAAGAATTGTTCCCAAAAGAGCTAAAAGGAAAGGATAAAGGTTTAAGGGCATAAAATCTCTTTTTCTTATTCAACGTAAGTGGTGATGTGATGTTCTAACTTGCTGATTACTGCCACAATACAGTCTGTTTTGTTTTAACTGAAAAACAAAGAAACAAAGAAAAAACCCACTCATTTTCTTGTTGGGATTTATATCCAGAAGAAAATTCATGAATGGGGAGGGGTGGAAACTTAAATATCAAGGCATGTAGACTTGTCCTTTGCACTTCAATTTTGGCAATTCAGATAGACTTCTGCATGGCTGTCATTTTTCAACATTGCCAGATCTGGGAGAATTTTTCATCGCTCTCCTTGTCCTGAATACAAACTCTCCATGTCCTGAATACAAGCTTCTTTGACATTTAATGCTTGCCACTGATCAACTCTTAATGTAAGGAAGTCCGGAGAGAGAGAGGAAGCACGTGTAAGCTATCATGCTCTCAGACTGTTCAGCATGGATAATTTGGGGCCCACAGTTGTGGATCTCACTGTTAGAGAGCATCTGTAGTTTAGATGGAGCGTAACTTTTCATCTGTGCTTTGCCAGAAGAAGGATGCATAACACAAATTCAAGACAATGGCAGACTGTTTAGACACTGCAATAACTATCTTTGACATCCATTTACGGATTTATTATTAAGTCATTTAGGTGCTTTTGGAAATGTCACTTCATCTTTCAAAACCATCCAAAATTACATTCCCATGACATTTCATGGAGCTAGTAACATTTACAGTTTTATAAAGCTTGAAGAACTTTAATTTTGGAAATATAGAATCTTCCAGCACTGTATTTTATAGCTAAACAGAGAAAAAGAGGTTGTCCTTTTAAAAACGTATATTTGGGGGGCCATGCATTTTCTAACTTTTCTTCCAATGAATCTTTCTAATACTTATTTTGACTTCAGAATACTCCACTATGTCACTGGTGGGACGAAGGAAATCTAGGGAGAATGATACTCATCCTCTCCTACTTTTGTATTTTACAAGATATTAATTAAGATAACATTTTAAATGCTGTTATTATTAATATTAATTATTAAATGTCAGATTATAATACATGTCTTGTAAATTGTTCATAATGTGGAAAGGAAAAGACAAAACCTGAGCTTTAAAAATAAAAATCCCAAACAGCTATATTCAGAACTATGTGGAACACGTAAATAGTTCATAAATAGTAAATAGTTTATAATCGGAAATATTTAATCATGCTGCATTAATAGTTTGTATAATGAAGGAATTCGTGTTAAATCAGATCAGCATATTGTTCACCACAGTTTTTCTAGGTTATATTTGCCAATGGCATTCTTATAAGCAGAATGCTTTGTCCAGCTCTGTTTATTTGGCATCTAGCTTAGATACAATATAATCATGAGACCTAACAATGTCTATACATTTTCCAGTATCCCAGTGGTTCCTGGAAAGTAATCTCTACACTATACAATAAAGGACGTTTTTGATCCATCATCAGATCCATTTTCATGTAGTAGCAGGAACAAAACCTTGTTGTTGTGACTATGAAAAATAAGAAGATTATGGCTTGTTAGTTACATTACAACTGTGTGCAAGTAATTATGTGTCTTTTGGGACCTGAATTAGTATCTGTGCACATGAGGTGAAATTTTAAAAGGGACTTGTTTCTTTGGGAAAATTGCTGTTGAGGAACAGGTATGGCAATTTGACATTGCATAAGAACCTCTCTCCAGTGACCATTCATCAGATGATAACATTCCACCTTTCTGCAGAACTTCTCCCTCATTTAGTAGCTGATTCAGGTAAAAAAAAAAAAAAAATCAGAGTTTTTGTTTTTAAACTGGTGTACTAGATCATAACCTTTTTTTAGCTTAAAGTTTTCTTGTTTTTTTTTTTTTTTTCATAGTCAATAGTGCTGACAGTTTGAGATCTCTTCCATTTTGTGTATTTGTCACAAGCTAAAGGAACGCAACACAAATATAAGTGATCGGCATATTTTTTTTCTTTCTCAGAGTTTTCCTTAATTCATTCAGGTATTATAGTTCTGTGTCTGTCAAGAGTACTAGACAAATGGGGACTTTGCTGAATGTTAGCTAGTTGTTTAAAAATCACAGAATGTGAAATGTGGTCTCACCAGCTCACAGCAGTACGTGTGCTAATGTACAACATTAGAAGATGCAAAAACCCACCATCCTTTTCCAATTCTTGCATAGTTTAAAAGAATATTTTTTCTATGAAGAATTAAACTATTAATAATATTTAATCTCAATTACTGAAATGCAGCAGAGATCATTACCCATAAATCAGTGTTTTTTGAAATTACCAGTCAGAAAAGATATTTTGGTTTTCATCTCATTTCATTCTTACAGTACAGAAACCTGCTTTATATTATTGGCATTTTGTATTTGACTGACTGTTCAATGGCTCAGATCGGTTATCAGGTGGGGACACAAGATAAAGAAGAGATGCAGTTGTCTGTAAAGCAGTCTGAAAAGTAAACTATACAGTGACATGTCTGTGTGACCGATTATGTATTTACATTATGTAAAAGCTAGTGCTTTAACCATGTCCTTGCTTTTTCAGTGCCTGAGCATTTCATTGCTGTTAATAATACCAGAAGGAGGGTACTGTAAGTATGTAGAACTGCAGCCTCTGAACTTAATAGGACTAATGAACTGCGAAGCCAAACATACAAGTCCAAATTGATAGACTGGTGAGCAATTAGTTTATGCAATGCTGGATGAAACCCTCTAATAAGTAGAATCTGATGACTGTAAATGTGTAAACCTTTATTTGCATGTTCACACTGGTTAGTTAGGCATGTAAGCAAGCAGTAGTAACTTAATTCAAACCTAGCCACTTCTCATGTGTTTGCTTTCTCTCTTCTCTGTGGTCTGTTTAGTCACTAACTCTCCATTTTATTTAAAACATAGATTGTTGAATTCCCAGAGGGTGAGATTGTTGTTTGTAAGTGAATAATAAAAAGGATCTCTTAGACCATCTAAGCTGCTTGGATATTACTGTGTTGTGTAATAATCATTGGGTAAATGAAGCAAAAAATTGTCTGAGTTAAAAGCAGAGGTGAAGCAGTCTACCTTGTCTCAAGAGCATTTCTATTTGTTTGTAATGAAATGACTTTAAAACTGATGAATTTTATAACTTCATTAAAAGTTCAAGGATCTGGAGAATACAACCTAGCTGATTTTATTTTATTTTACTTTTTAATTGCAAAATGAATACCAGAAGAAGACATTTGGGAGGAAAATCAGCAGGGACAGGGCAAACCTCCTGGAGTCTAGGTTAAAGAATCTCTGCTATCTTGTGTTGCTTTCGCATCAGAGGCAGCAGCTTCACTGCAGCTTGAACCACGGCAAGAGGCAAGCCTTACAGGAAAGGCTGATGGAAAGAGTATGGAATGGAGAAAAGAGAGAGAAAAGCTTAGTGTAAAGCAGAAAACAGTGACCAGTCTGGAGAATGCTATAGGTAACAGTAGAGAATTGAGACATATTGTGTGTGTTGGCCAGGGACACCCGGCTGCATGTTCAGGCTGCTTGGTGGAAGAAGCACAGCTGCCAAAAAGTGTGGGGGACTTGGATATTGAAAAGGAACATAACTCAGAAGACACCTATATGTCTTCATGTCCACAGACACGAAGTTCCTTTGACTTCCCCCTGCACATGTGAGCATTTTTGTCAAGTCTGTATTGATTTGATAGAATTTGTGATTTCCACAAATCCAGCAGCCTGTTTGGTGCCAGCACATCCTGAAGTCCTGGGTACTGATATTTTGCAGGTCATTTCTAGAGTTCATTACATGAGCCCTGCATGGCTGCACATCAGACATCCTGCAGACAGCTTATGCGTGAGTGATAAATCAGATTTGTTCTTGATGGAATTATTCCACTGCACATGTTCATGCCTTTCTGTCTCAAAAATCGTGAACAATATGCAGTAGCCCATAGGCTACAGAACAGTTGGTGAGGATGAGGGAACAGTTCAAGGTTGAGAAGTGTGTTAATAATGATTTTGATGATAAAAACCTGAAGGAGGAAGCAAGTAGGCACCATTCAAAATGGTTGTGTAACTTTCACTTGCTACTAACAGGGAAGGGGAGAGGGAAGATGTGTGGGAGGGAGACAAATCTGTTGGTAGGAAGGTGAGCATAAGGTTTTCACAGGAAGATGCTGCATGGGATGGGTACGTCAGATGCTGACATACATGTACAGTGTAAGTCAGAAAGCAGTTACTAGGGGGCATTTCTGATAGTTTGTTTAAGCCCAAGAATAAATGCAAGAAACTTTAGGAAAGAAAAAAAGGGGGTGGGGGCGGGGGAGGTGGGGGAGAAAAGGTGGAGAGGAGCAGGTAGGAAAGTTACATGTCCTGACTCTGAGCCTTAAAATAATACATTCTGTTTTATGTTTCTGACTTCAACCATTAAAAATCTTTTGATGTTGAACACTTTTCAAAGAGCTTGCAAAGGAAAGCTTCTGCCACTAAGAAGCACTGAAGAGCAGAACACCATAACTCTCTACTCTTCTTAAACCATACAGCACTATGTGAAAGTGCTGTCATTGGTACCAGCCAAAAAGCTTTTTACTGATTTAGCCGTCTTAGGGCTGAGACTTGTCAGGCTTGCTCTGTCTCAGCTTTTCCTGACTTGTCTGCAGCTTTGTTTTACTTGACTTAACAGTGACATCAATTTCTCTAATGGATCAGTATCTAAGCATGACTTTTTGTGTGTGTTTTTTGATGATGTTGTTTTGTACAACATTAGTTTTATACGTATAGCAGCAGCAAGTAGCTTTTCTGTTTAGAATGAGGTAATTACAAATCTAACATGATGCAGTGTTGGAAATTACAGGCCTGGTTTGAGAGCAGAGTCTTTGAGATGTGTATGCAGAGGATGTGGCATAGAAGAGTACAGGGATAGGAATATAAAGGATGGGTCATAGGCTTGGCTCTGGATATAACAGATATAAGCAACTCACCCATGGTCAGTTAAAGAAATGCAGATCTGGAGCTCAAGACCAGTTTTTGAGTAATAAAACCAACAAGCCAGTAGTAGCTAACACACCTTAAAGTCACCATGTGTAGCAAATTGGGATGCAACATGAATTTGCAGACCAATAGGTAAAGAAAAAGGCATAAAAACATGTCGGGAAATACATAGAAGACACCAAGTGGATCCTGGAATGAGGAGAAGGAAATCACCGACACAAATATTGTATTCCTTCTGACAAATGAAGCTGACAGCTATGATGTAACACCTTGCAGGGAAAATGAAACTACCAATGTTAGGACACAGAGGAGTGGTGAAAAGGTGAACATAACATCAGAATAATGGGAGAAACTAAGAAGTGTATATAACCATCTAAATTTATTTTTCTGTAATAGAACTGGAGCAATAAACTAGACATTTAAGATTTTAATTGTATTTACAGTACTTTTATGGATTTATACATATATATGCATATACACATATGTTCTTATATATATATATACATATATACACATATATAAAGAACATATGTATGCATATATAATCTACCCAGAATCAAGATCTTGAGTGGAATAGCACCTGTTCTGTTGCCAGATTTACAAAATGAAACCTTTTCCTGAGCTGTATTTTTCGTTGTGTGATGGGACACATAACCAAATGATCTCTAATCATAGAATCATAGAATCATAGAATATCCTGAGCTGGAAGGGACCCATAAGGATCATCAAGTCCAACTCCTGGCACCGCACAGGTCTACCCCAAATTTTAGACCATGTGACTAAGTGCACAGTCCAATCGCTTCTTAAATTCAGACAGGCTTGGTGCAGTGACTACTTCACTGGGGAGCCTGTTCCAGTGTGCAACCACCCTCTCGGTGAAGAACCGCTTCCTGATGTCCAGCCTAAACCTCCCCTGCCTCAGCTTAACACCATTCCTGCGGGTCCTATCATTGGTGATTGTGGAGAATAGGTCACCTGCCTCTCCACTCCCCCTCATGAGGAAGTTGTAGACTGTGATGAGGTCTCCCCTCAGCCTCCTCTTCTCCAGGCTGAACAGGCCAAGTGACCTCAGCCGCTCCTCATATGTCTTCCCCTCTAGGCCCTTCACCATCTTCGTTGTCCTCCTCTGGACACTCGCCAACAGTTTTACATCCTTTTTGCACTGTGGTGCCCAGAACTGCACACAGTACTCGAGGTGAGGCCACACCAGCGCAGAGTACAGCGGGACAATCACTTCCCTCGACCGACTAGCAATGCCGTGCTTGATGCACCCCAGGATATGGTTGGCCCTCCTGGCTGCCGGGGCACACTGCTGGCTCATATTCAACTTGCTGTCAACCACAACCCCCAGATCCCTCTCTGCGGGGCTGCTCTCCAGTGTCTCATCGCCCAGTCCGTGCATATAGCCAGGGTTGTCCCGTCCCAGGTGCAGGACCTGGCACTTGCTTTTGTTAAACTTCATGTGGTTGGTGATCACCCAACTCTCCAATCTGTCCAGATCTCTCTGCAAGGCCTTTCCACCCTCAGCCGAGTCTACAACTCCTCCAAGTTTGGTGTCGTCGGCAAATTTGCTCAAAACGCCTTCTAGTCCTACATCCAAATTGTTTATAGAAACATAGAAGAGGACTGGCCCTAAAATGGAGCCTTGAGGGACCCCACTAGTGACCATCCGCCAGCCTGATGTGGCCCCATTTACCACAACCCTTTGAGCCCTGCCCGACAGCCAATTGCTCACCCATCATATGATGTTTTTGCTTAGCTGTATGCTGGACATTTTGTCCAGTAGGATCCTATGGGAAACTGTGTCAAAGGCTTTGCTGAAGTCCAAAAAGATCACATCAGCTGGTTTCCCTTAATCATACAACCTCGTGTTCCACACACGCAGGTAAACCACGTGTGTTTCCTTCACTCCTGTAGTGATGCTGCAGCCTCACAGTCATTTTCCCACGGGTAGGCAGAGCCAATAGTGCTGCTTTTGAGTGTTCCTGTAAGGGGCTGTGTGGTCTCCTCCAACGAAGTGTAAACTCACATGAATAGATAAACTTTTTTTTTTCCTTTTTTTTTTTCTTTCTTTTTAATAGGACTGATCATTTAAGCAGGGTTGATCATACTTTCTTGCATTTAACATCACTTAAGGCTATGTACGGCTTTCTTCTTATTCAGTGAGGTGAAAATTAAGCTTTGCTTTGTGTCTTTTTCTTCTGAAACTGGTTCAAAAACTACGTACCATGAAATGGAAAGCTAAAACTGATGCATTAAACCTTGATGCCTTTACAATAACAAAACAGTGTTTGGACATAATTCTCCCTGTCAGCATTATGAAGTAACGTAACACGTACCTGCCAGATCCGGTGCAGACAGCTGAGTGTTAGATTTACCCATGACAACAGTTAGCATGGTAAAAGTCTTTCAAGAGGCACCCAAACTTGTTAGCATAAAGCTAAATTATTCCTGCTGAGGATCGTATCAGGTGGCTCCTAGCAAAAAGTCCAGCCACAGCACAGTTCTCTTTCAAAGGACTATGGGACATTTTTTTAGTATTTACTGAGGTATTGCCACTGCTCCCTGAAACAGATCAATCCTATTTTTGTTGCTGTTGTTGTACAGCAAGCTTGAATATAGCAGTTTATCCGTACAACTGTTCTGAACTATGCTGTTCTTCCAGCATATGAGAATTGTGTTGTTCTCCCTCTCTGAAAAGAGAAGGAGATGATCCCTGGCTGTCACTAAAATGGAATTGTGTTAAATTTTCTCCATTTGGGGAGCAAAATCAGAATTTTGTCACAGAAGGTTGTCTGTTTCTCTATTTAGGGTACACCAAGATTAAGTCTTCTCTGACTGATTCAAATAAATTTTTAAAGAAATCCTAGATCATCCAAAATCTTGCAGAGAGTTACCAGAATGACACTCTGCCTTCACATAAGCTCTAGCATGAGAGAAAGGATCTAGCAGTGAAGCTGTGTGGTTTAAACAATGCAGCATTTTAAAAGCATTTTTAATTAATTATTTTTTTAGACATTTTGTTTAGAAGTAGATCATGGATCTGGAAGTGACTTCGAGGAGATATAGCCCAGCCCACTGCTCCGATGTCAATCAGTCTTTATTGCTGTTGATTCCAAACCACTTTTATAGGCTTCCACTGATGGAAATACTGCAGCCTCCCCAAGGTTTATAATTATTAATGATTAATTAATTAATTTACATTGCTTTCCTTCTCCTACCATACTTTCTGTATATATTCAGAAATTTATGTGCTACAGCGCAGGGCCAATACTTTTTGCCTGTTTGCTGCTTCAGCCTTGGAAAAGATCCTCCTCCCCTCCTCCCCTCCCTCCCTCCCTCCCTCCCTCCCTCCTTCCCTCCCTCCCTCCCTCCCTTCCTCCCTCCCTCCCTTCCTTCTTTCCCTCCCTCCCTCCCTTCCTTCCTTCCTTCCTTCTTCCAGAAGTTTTGGTGTCCTTGTGTTCTGCAAGATTTTTTTTTTCCAATGCTTTAGAAAAAACACACAAAAAACCCCACTAAAATTAGAAAAATATAAGTGAGTAACTGTATTCAAAAAGACACTTTGAATAAGTGTATTCAAAAAGAAGTATACAGAAAGAAACAGATGCTAAAAGCACATTCTAAACACTTTCACTGAAATAAGGTGAATGTGTTTACTGTAGTATACATCTATAACTTAGAAAATTTGGCACAAAAGCAGTTGCTGAGTCATAGAGATGAAGGTCCTCTCCTGCCCGCCAGCACTCTGTTTATGACCCCCAGAACAAATTCTGCTAAGAATCTATACACAAATTGGGTCTGAACTCAAGAATGATCGAATTATTGATCTCTTCACTTTACACACATTGTTTTTACAAGAAGAAGAAAAGAAAGAAAGAAAGAAAGAAAATGCTTGAGTAATTAAGAAAGAAAACAAATAAACAAATTAACTTTGTCAGCCTGCCTTTGATGAAATGCAGGAAAAGGGCACACTAAACTTGGGCACGCTAAACACTTTGTTACAGATCAGTGGTTGTGAAAGGTAGGCAGTCTCAGTTACTTAAGGGAATTAACTAATAAACTTAGAGGAACACTACAATTTGCTGAACTGTTTCTGAGAACACCCACCCTGGAAAAAGTTATGCTCTATTTTTCAGTAGTTTCTGCTTTTTCACATTTTTAACTACTTGAACAGTAGCTGAGGCTTAACTGCATTGTGTGGTTGAGGTATGAGTCCAAGACAGGTGAAGCATAAAGAGATAAGTTTCTAGAAAAAATAAGTAGCTTAGGTTATTATGAAATGTCTTTAAAATGGTATTATGCCTTCTGGGCAAACAAAAGATTGATTAAATTAAAAGGCTGAAATCTTCTCTGGCAAGTATCAGATCAGTGGTGTCATGGATTCATGCTGCACAGAAACACCCTGTCATGCAGTCCTCACAGCTGTATGTCTTGGCATATGACAGGGTATTTAAGGACCGCAGGTCCTCATTGTTCCCATCAGTAGGTATGATTTTATCAGATAAAGTAGAATGTGAGGGTGACAGAGAAAGCAAAATAAAAAGTCCTCGGTAGGAACCTTGTGTGTGCATTTTTGTCAGTGGTTATTTTTTCACCATATAAATTATATATTTTTTTATTTTTATTTTTTGTTATTTATACTGTATATGATGTAATTAGCACAAATAAAAGGTACCTATCTAAGTAAATAGATCCATGTATTATAATTTACTCTGTGTGGAATCTGTGCTTCTAGAATACTTTTTTCTTGATCTTGTAATTGTCAAAATCACAAAACCACAGTTCTAAGTCTTACTTCAGGCAAAACTGTTTAAACCATTATTCCATATGAATTAAGATGATGATTCAGATAAGAAACTGTCCTTTTGCGTTGTCATTTTTTTCCTTCAAGATGTGCCTTGTTTGTCTGTGTAAAATGGCCTCTGGAATTTCTGCCTGCAGCCTGAACTCTACAAGAAAGACTGCACTGGCATTCTGTAAAGTTTTACCTTTAATTAAATGCATTTCTGATCTGGGATAATTAAAAAGAACCATTTCAAAAACACCACAAAGTAGAATTTATTACAGCACATCTTCATAGAATTGAAAATTAGATTAAAATTCAAGTAGCACTCCAGTCCTTGTGATTCAAGGTCCCAGCCCATCACTTGTTTGTTTCTCAGTGAATTTCTTAGTTATTTGTCATCTGGAAATCAATGAGCATGTCAAATGAAAGGACAAATTTCATATTATGACCAATCCAACTGATGAAGATCATGAAAAGCCACCTGCCATCTCAGCTTTCAGGAATGGGATTTCTGTCAGTCACCATGCAAGAGGTGAGTACTCTCCTGTGCCTTAAAAATATGATTTTGTGTTTCTTGGAAAATGAAAGAGTAAATGTTTTGAGCTTGATTTGATCTCTAATAAAACTGCAAGGAACCACTTGAAACAGGTTATTTTCTATTATATTTTGCACTGCTGATATGGAAGAGCAGAAACTGACATTCCTCTCTTAAACTATTTTGGGGGAAGGGGAAACATTTCCTGAAGTATTGGCACAGGTGTATTGCAGACAACTGTCAAACTTGTTATTGCTTTGAAATCGTATACTACTGGTTGTTGGGTTCTCCACTCTGAAAGCAAGAAGTTCTGTCTGGGATAGATCCAAAAGTTACATTTACCTTCTATGCTTGAATACTACAGGCATGTAAGAGTGTCCTTTTTCCCTTTGTGCATCACATTTTCCTCTGGTATATAAAATGTGTATTTCCACAAGCAAATACGGAAAAATACAAAGAATCAACTTAAAAAAAACAATTTCTTATTTTTGTTGTTGTTGTTGAGTAAAAGTACCACAAAATGTTTTATTTAACTATGAAAAACACTAGTGTTGAAGTAGTTAAATGTAGTATTTGCAGAATGAATGTGAATGTGCTGAATGTGACGATGTGCAGTTTTCTGGGCCTACTGCACAACTTTAAGAAAAATAGGGAGCTTGATTTGAAGACTGATGTTCAAGAAAGTGGTTACAAAGACCTTTTCAAAATAAAGCAATAGACTTAGATGAGTTCCCAGTCTGGAATTCAAACTTGTTACTGTGAGGGCAATTGAACACTCTGACAAGTTGACTAGGGAGGATGTGAAGTTCCCATCCTTGGACATATTCAGAATCTACATGGAGAATGTCATGAGCAAAAAGTAGTTGCAACTGCTTCAAGCAGGCAGTTTGGACTAGATGATATCCAGAATCCCTTTCAGTCTCAACAGTTCTGTGATTCTCCAAAAAATTATCTTTCAAATTCTTCATAAGTGAATTGCCGTTTTGTCTATTTATTGTTACTTCTTTGGTTTCTGGAGGTTGGAGGCAAAGAGTACAATTTCAGTCCTAAGGAATTTGCTAAAATAAATTCTAGTTGCTTGAATCTCCCTGAATCTTTTTTTCCTTTCCTTTCCTTTCCTTTCCTTTCTGCTCCTTTCCTTTCCTTTCCTTTCCGCTCCCTTCCTTTCCTTTTCTATCCTTTTTTTTCCTTTCCTTTCTGCTCCTTTCCTTTCCTTTCCTTTCCTTTCCTTTCCCTTTCCTTTTTCCTTTTTCCTTTCCTTTTCCTTTCCTTTTTTTCCTTTCCTTTTTTTCCTTTTCCCTTCTCTTCTCTTCCTTTCCTTTCCTTACCGCTCTCTTCTCTTCCTTCTCTTCTCTTCTCTTCTCTCTCTTCTCTTCTCTTCTCTTCTCTTGTCTTCTCTTATCTTCTCTTCTCTTCTCTTCTCTTCTCCTTTCTCTTCTCTTCTCTTCTCTTCTCTTCTCTTCTCTTCTCCTCTTCTCCTCTTCTCTACCCTTCTCTTCTCTTACTTCTCTTCTCTTCTCTTCTCTTCTCTTCTCTTCTCTTCTCTTCTCTTCTCTTCTCTTCTCTTCTCTTTTCTCCTCTTCTCTTCTCTTCTCTCTTCTTCTCTTCTCTTCTTTGTGATTTACTATATAAGCTATGTTGATATTGTAATATGGCATAAGCATGGCACAATATAAGTAGATCTGTAGAGAGGGTGAGATGGTGTGAGGAGTCAACGTTTACATTGTGTTTCAGGTGCCTTTCTTTAGATAAGGCCCAGCCTTACCTCTTGGACTGAATGCCCATTAGCAGATGAAGCAACTTCAGTGTATTCCTGGAGGTCATATTTTGGGTTTCTTTAATCTGAAAGGAAGACGTCCTTAGTGTAACGCTAATGCACTGTGAAAACTGAATCATGGGAAGTAAGGCTACATGTAAAACCAGGTTCAGAATTGTGCTGCTGACCTTCCTGACCAAAACACTCATCTGTTTGCTCTTTGCCTAACACTTCCTTTAGCGGTTGACTTTTCTGTGCTGTCCTGTTTTCCGGTCTGGTTGTTTCCTCTTCCCTCTAATGGGTACTAATGGGTAACCATAGTCACCACACCTGGATTGTCCAGATACAGAGCAAAGGTACAAACCTGAAATTTTGTGAAATTTAGGAGGTCTGTATTCCCGAAAGCCCTCAAGCAGGCTCCTGCAGCTATTTGGGGATTAACAGCCTCATGAGGATCCAAGTGGAATTGGATGTATCTTATCACCAGTTTCCAGTCTGTCTCCATGGAATGGTAAGGAGAGAAAAAGCTGGGATTCTGTGGGAAGAAATTTAAAATAATATGATAAATACCTTGTGTGAGTGTGTGTGCATACACAAGAGACAACTATGGAAGAGTTGCTTTATGAAAAGAGATGGTGAGGCAGATCTTGGTAGGAAGATGAAGGCAAAGCATGAGGAGTGCTGTGTCTATGGAAGTAAGTTGAAAGTACCCACAGAAATGTCCTGAATCTGAGGGCAAAGGTCATGGAATTGTTCACATCATTGCTAGTAAATTGTTTTAGTTCCTAAAACAGGCCAACCCTATATAAACTGTCTCCCAGGTAGATTGACCTTTGTCTACAGAATGCTCATGAGAGTGCTTTGGGGAGGCACCTAGTGATGTTGGCTCTGTGCTAGAGCACTCATAAATGTTCCCTGGCATTCTTTAATTTCCTAACACATATCTGTCAAAATTGGAGGAAAGGAAGCACAGGTAGGTAGTCTAAAAATAAGGGGGACTGCCCTGTGAGGTGTAGAAAACAGCAAGGAAATGCCACCAAATAACAGTAAGTGTCTTAGCTGAGAGAGAGGAAGGTGAAAGACGGAAAGCAGAAAAATATAGATCACTAAAGTAGTAGCAGCACCTGTACTGCAGGAAACAAACAGACGACCCACCAGGTGACTCCAACCATGATGCAGAGACCTAGCCGTGACTGTGAAAACATATGTGCAGGTCTACATAATGACTTCATTAATTGAATATATAAGGACTTCCCCTTGTATTAGGCATGCTTGTCAATCTAAGTGCTCCGAACTGTATCCTTGATGCTCCTACAGTATGCATAATTGTCATTGCTATACTCTGGCCTAACTTTTCAATAGTGCTGTTCTTTCAGGTGTTTGCTGCTCACTGTATGTCTCCCTTTAGACTCGAGAGTGTTTTCTTTGTGTCTTCCTATAGTTTTCAGCCAATCTTAGCCAAATCCAACTGTTATATTTAGTTGAGTTCCCTGTAGATGTAGAAGGAAATTGATGGAAAATGAGTAAGTGTGCAAGCATGACACACATGGCACTTTGATTATAAGTGCCAATGGACTTTGCTGAAATTGGATATTTTGTATATTTGTTCTACTATCATGGAACTAGGTGATGGCATAAATAGAACATATCATTATATTATGGCCCTCCATGCACTGACTTGGTTTGTCAAATATAATTGATTTATTTTAGTAATTTAATACCTCTAAAAGACCTGCTGCTATAATTGCATCAGTATTGCAATGATGGAGCATTACTCTGAGTAACTGTTTGAAAATTGGTAATTAATCATCTCACCAATTTAGGTCTCCATCTTCTGTATTTACAGGCTCAGAAATACTGAATGTAAGGAGGAATCATTTTTTTGTTTTATAGATTTTCACTGTCTTTTAGAGAAGAGTTGATAGTTTGAAAGACTTCTTTTCAGACAAGTATCCTTGAACTCAAATATGTTATTTTAGTGATATGTTTGATACCAGGGTAAAGATATCACAAAGTGTAAAAAAAACTATTCTTTTGTTACTTATAATTAAAGCAAAGGGGAAAACAGTGTAACTTCTTTTTCTTCTTTTGTTTGAAATTAATTTTCGCACCTATCTAAAAGTGTAATTAAATACATATCTTTTTTTAAATTAATGACTTTCAAAAAACAAGTCAACAAACTGGGTTCTTAATAATCTGGTGTCCCTTGAGTCTCAGGCTGATATTTATCACACAATTCTTATAGCTTTCAATTCACTGAATGAAGTGCTTTCAATGGTTTGAAATTCTTATACTACAAAGAAGATTAAAAAAGTAAATAATCGAAATTATGATAGCTTTTTACTAATCAAATAAAACTAATAAAATTCCATTTTGTAGACCGCTTAGAAGGTAGTTGTTCCAGATCCTGGAACTTTTTCCTATTGAAAAAAAAAATATATATATATTTTTATTTCATTAATTAACTTTACTTGATGAATTTTTAAATTTTTACAGAGAGAGAAAGAGGAATGAGATTTTCTCAGAAAAAAAACAGGCGTGGTTTATCCCATAAAAAGTTATATGAAAAATGAGTAAACAACCAAATTCAGGGAGATCAGAATGTATTTTCTTACAATTATTTTGGCAAATTGGATATGAAAGTGAATAGGGTCAATACATTATTTTGAATCTCTTGGTTCTGAACCAAGTGTTTTTTTTTTTTTTTTTTTTTTCAAAAAACTTGAAACCTCCAAACTAATCCATGCTGGCTCAGAACGTACTAGGTAATATAAGCCTGTTACAGAATAAGGAGGAAAACCTTCATGTGTTTTCTACAAAGGTTTGTATTTAGAGCTGCTGCTTGGAATAACCCTTTTTTATTTGTTAACTTACTTCTAAATTGAGAAGATAATTTTTAAAAGATTAAATTAAGATTTTTCTGTCCCTTAGTCATCTATAAGCAGTTATGTTTTATCACTTTTGAGTATTTTAAATCATGTACTGTAGAATAGTTACAAACTATCTCTGCACTGTTGAATATCTGTAAGTAGTTATCAGCAGTTGTTCATAAAAATTGAAGTTGCGTTGGCTATTTTTGATTAAAGATTCAAGTGAGAACATGCTTGCTGCTGTAGTTAATTTCTGTATGTAATTTCCAAGTTAGATCAACACTCAACCCATTTGAGAATCCGTCTTACAGCAGAGATCATTTGCTTTCATTAACTCACTAGACAAATATAACTGTTAGAATCAAATTCCTATCGAGGCAGTGATCTTGACAGGATTTGAAATGCATTCATATGAATATCGTGTATTTAAAATGAACTGTTTGTCATTTTTGTCTCTATTCAGTACAGTAGGAAATGTATTTGTTAGAATGTTTATGCAAAATGAACAATCAAATATGAGAATGCGACTGAAACAAATTATATTAATGTGTTTAAAAAATTACAGAACTTATGATATTTGCCTAACTTTTCCTCTAGACTGTATATTATGCTTACTTCCTCATTTTTAAGTCATTTTTATATCACAGCCCATTACATTTCACTTGGTTTTCTTTGTGTTGGACCCAGGAAATCATACATTTGTGTAAAGTGAGTCGCTGAAGGGGCATTAAATTTTGAACTGAAGGCATCCTAATGAGGAGACCTGCTGACAGAATTCAATGCCTAGTAACAAACTGAACACCAGATCCTGAAAAATCTTTCTAGAAACACAGAAACTGTAGGTTTATTTCCCTTTTGTAATTACTTTTAAAATTTTTATTCTGTTCAAGGCTCATGCAGCTTTTGCCATCATGTTTATAGAGGCTGATATCCAATTGAATGTCTTATTGCTATTCTGCTCATCTGCTTCCTCTTTGGACAGGTGACACAATTTATAGTAGTCCAGAATTTCCCAAGGAATCCAACATTTAAGGAAGAATTCAGCTGATACAGCTTGTATCACTAAATGGCTAAAACTGTGGCCAATCTACTGGATAGTATCTAGAGAGAGATCAACAATTAAAAAATATTTTCAGGTACTCCATGCCACATTAGCCAACCTTGTAAAGAAATGAGATGTGGAATCATGTTCTCCTTCTGCTTCAATATGTGACATGATCTTCCATTCTTTTCAATCATGAAGACTTCCAGAATGGAAGATATTTTTTTTTTCTGAATTTGGGTTGACAAGTTTATCCTGTACACCTCCCTCCCACCTCCCCCAAACAAACAAAAACAAACAAACAAACAAACAAACCCCACAAACACATAAAAACAACAAAAGAAACAAAACTTGCTTGCTATGTGTGGTAATATTACTTCATTGTGAGCAATGAAATACAAAGGAATGTGTATTTACAGATACAAATTACAGATAATCAGCATACATGTACTTTATGCCTGGACTCAGAAACTTAAGCTCAGAATATCAGTTTAGAGTGGCATATGAGACATGGTTTGAGAGCTATTCAAGTTTTAATTTCCTACAGAATAAAATTAGATATGGTACCTGTAAATGGCTATTCAAATACTCTAATCAAATTCAAATTTCTATTCTACATAAAATTCTATTCAAATACTCTACTCGTTACTATTAGCAGTACTGCAGTGATATGACATGTGAGTTTTGAGCTCCATATTTTTTAGTGTTATGTAAGAAAAAGATATCTTATACAAAAGTGACATACAGTCTTACTGGGTGGGGAGTAGGGGGGATCAGATTCTACCCAGTAGTGAAATACTGCAGTAAATCTTACCTCTGTTAGCAGGTATTGCTCTAGACCATTCTGAAACATGCTGGTGAATATATAGGAACTAAATTATGCATGAAACAATTGGAGATGATCTTGAAGGAGTGACTACCCACAGCGGTAATCATAATTCCTAATAGTTGCTTAAGAATACACTTTATAAGTAGTTTTTTTATTAATATATATAAAAAATATATATTGTTTCTTAATTCAGTCACTTGCTCATAAAATCAGAAAGTCAAATTTCTGCCCTTTCCAAAATTTCAAGTTTGCTTCTTTTCTTCAGAAAAACAGACAAATTAGAAGTGCTTGTTAGTGTCTGTGACTGCAATTTAACAATTACCATATTAAATATCCAGTTGTGTTTTTCAGATCATGTTCAAATTACTTCTCTCATGTACTTCACTGCTGCTTCTTTTTATGTTGTTCGTCTTTAATGCTCAAAATATCCTCGCTGATAACATCACAATACTACCCTTTCTGAACGATAAAGTTAATAGTTTCTAATACTACATTTATAGTTTTAATCAACATCTTTTTACATTTTAAGGAGAAGAAAAAACAACAACTACAACACAGACACAGACACAGACACAGATTTCTAGGTTGGAAGAGACCTCAAGATCATCGAGTCCAACCTCCGACCTAACACTAAGCACTCCACTAAACCATATCGCTAAGCTCTACATCTAAACGTCTTTTAAAGACCTCCAGGGATGGTGACTCCACCACCTCCCTGGGCAGCCCGTTCCAATGCTTAATAACCCTTTCGGTAAAGAAGTACTTCCTAACATCCAACCTAAAACTCCCCTGTCGCAACTTTCGCCCATTCCCCCTCGTCCTGTCACCGGGCACGTGGGAGAACAGACCAATCCCCACCTCACTACAGCCTCCTTTAAGGTAACTGTAGAGAGCGATAAGGTCGCCCCTGAGCCTCCTCTTCTCCAGGCTGAACAAGCCCAGCTCCCTCAGCCGCTCCTCGTAAGACTTGTTCTCCAGACCCCTCACCAGCTTGGTCGCCCTTCTCTGGACTCGCTCGAGCACCTCCATGTCCTTCCTGTAGCGAGGGGGCCCAAAACTGAACACAGTACTCGAGGTGCGGCCTCACCAGAGCCGAGTACAGGGGGACAATCACTTCCCTAGACCTGCTGGCCACACTGCTTCTTATACAGGCCAGGATGCTGTTGGCCTTCTTGGCCACCTGAGCACACTGCTGGCTCATATTCAGCCGACTATCAACCAATACTCCCAGGTCCTTCTCGGCCAGGCAGCTTTCCAACCACTCATCTCCCAGCCTGTAACTCTGCTTGGGGTTGTTGCGCCCCAGGTGCAGGACCCGGCACTTGGCCTTGTTGAACTTCATACAGTTGACCTCAGTCCATCGCTCCAGCCTATCCAGATCCTCCTGCAGAGCCTTCCTGCCCTCGAGCAGATCGACACACGCACTTAGCTTGGTGTCATCTGCAAACTTACTGAGGGTGCACTGGACGCCCTCATCCAGATCATCGATAAAGATATTAAAGAGGACCGGCCCCAGTACCGAGCCCTGGGGGACACCACTTGTGACCAGCCTCCAACCAGATTTGACTCCATTCACCACAACTCTCTGGGCCCGGCTATCCAGCCAGTTTCTAACCCAGCGAAGCGTACGCCAGTC
The DNA here is from genome assembly GCF_009769625.2 of Cygnus olor. Lineage (NCBI taxonomy): Eukaryota > Metazoa > Chordata > Aves > Anseriformes > Anatidae > Cygnus > Cygnus olor. Next base: position 76,317,935 of record NC_049198.1, on the reverse strand, counting down.
CAAGCCCCGCGCAGCCAGTTTCTTGAGGAGAATGTTGTGGGGAACGGTGTCAAAAGCCTTACTGAGGTCAAGGTAAACCACCTCCACAGCCCTTCCCTCATCCACCAAGCGCGTCACTTTGTCATAGAAGGAGATCAGGTTCGTCAAGCAGGACCTGCCTTTCATAAACCCATGCTGACTGGGCCTGATCGCCTGCTTGCCCTGCAAGTGCCGCGTGATGACCCTCAAGATAATCTGCTCCATGAGCTTTCCTGGCACTGAGGTCAAACTGACAGGCCTATAGTTCCCCGGGTCTGCCCTCCGGCCCTTCTTATAGATGGGTGTCACATTGGCTAGCCGCCAGTCAACTGGGACCTCCCCCGATAGCCAGGACTGCCGATAAATGATGGAAAGCGGCTCGGCCAGCTCCTCTGCCAGTTCTTTCAGTACCCTCGGGTGCATCCCATCGGGCCCCATCGACTTGCGCCCATCCAAGCTCCTTAGCAGGTCGCCAACCATTTCCTCATGAATAGCGAAGGCCACATCCTGCTCCCCATCCCCTTCCGCCAGCTCAGGGCACTGGGTATCCAGAGAACAACCGGTATTGCCGCTAAAGACTGAGGCAAAGGCGGCATTAAGCACCTCAGCCTTTTCCTCATCCTTAGTAACCAGGTTTCCCCTCGCATCCAGTAAAGGATGGAGATTCTCCTTAGTCCTCCGTTTCGCATTGATATATTTGTAAAAGGATTTTTTGTTGTCTTTAACGGCAACAACAACAACAACAAAAATTATTCCAGGAAGGAGTAATGCAAATCCTTTTCTCCCTGGCAAAACAAAACAAAACAAAAGAGATACCAAATATAGCAACCAATGGCCATTAAATTATTGCTCCAGTTATTCATTGATAGTGTTAATGACCACAAAGAAGTTATTAACCTCCACTAGTTTTTAAAGAAATGCACATAGATTTCATTAAACAAACATTTCATTTTCTGAATTATCAGGACACAGTTTATGATGATGATTAGGTTTAATAATCTTAAGAGCGATTTCTACACTGAATGCTTGTAATCCTTTACAAGATTTCTGCTTTTTCTTCATTTCATTTGTGCAATGGTTTCAAAAACAAAAAAAGAAACGAAGAGGGATTAGAAAGAACCCCTTGACAGGATCATCATGAACGGGACAAGATTGTTTTTCCAGCTTCTGCAAGGAAGTGCCCCACATATGTCAATTTTGTTTAAAGGTAGTCTGCTTCAGAACTCCTGAGAAGTCAGAGAAACTTATCCATTCCTCCTACAGTGATTTTCTTAAACATTTGCATCCACTGAAGTAGTACTTAAAACTCTTTACTGCAGGTATAAGGGAAAATTTTGTGATACTTAGATGTTTATAAGAATTCAGCTTTGAGGAGAGAATTTTGATTCTTTTCATGTCTTTTGTCCTTTATGTGGATTGCAAGGACAAAGCACTTGAGAGAAAACTAGAGAAAACATTTTTTGTTAAAATGGTCATTGGACATCATGACTAAAATAAACTTTTGTTAATATCTGGTAGTTCATGAATTAAAGTCAGTACAAAAAAAAATTTGTATTGCATTTATTTGCTAGCCTTCATTAAGTCTACAGGAATATAAAAAACACATTTCTATCACATTCTGATTGTATTCTTCCTGTATTACTGACAATTGTTGTAGTCTGATTTGACTGATTTAAATAAATGTTGTGATAAGCCACTTACTTCATCACCACAGTGCTCTATCTAAAATCTAGTGAAGCCATTTAGGAAATCTGATATGTATGGTAATGAGATACTAGGAAAAAAAAAAAAAAGAAAAGAAAAAGAATTATATGAAAGCATTACTCAGAACAAGAGAGCTTTTGTTAAAAATAAGGCTAATATAAGTCTTTCCAAAATGTTTAAGTTTTAGAAAGTCTAGCTATGTGTTTCCAGAAGTTATAATGTGTTAAAGAACAAGAAGTAAGGAATTTTATCTTAGGGGTATGAGCTCCACCCTTTCTCTGGGGTTAAGTCTTTCCCCTCATCCAGCAAGGCTGGGATCTGCAACTGGTGTTACTTAAGTTACACCACTCTCTTTCATGGAGCTGGAGATCCTTAACTTCTTACTAGCCTTGCTTGTCTGTCTAGCATCAAAAGGGTCTTTGATACCAGGAAGCTTGTTTGGACCGTGCTGGCCCTACTGAAACATTTTAGCTTAGCAGATGTACAGGCATAGGAATCTGTGTTTAAAATACTTCATTGACAGAAAGGAACTATCTACGATACAGTGATAGCTGTCCTATTACCCTAAAATATTTTGATGACGTTGCTTATTGGCGAAAGAAGGGAAATAAATTCATGGTGTTTTGTTACATGATAATGTTCTTGGTAAACAATGATGTTAAATTGCAATAACAGAGTAATTAGCATAATTATATAATAAGTATTATATATTTTTATATATAACGTAAACATAGCAATCTATTAACAGATAACATGATAATGTGATAATACTTGTTGAGATAGGTTTCACCAACTGTTTTGAATAGTTAAAAAGAATTAAATTTTAATGTACTAATTAATGTTTCAAAGAACTGCTTAGCAAGTAAATAGATAAACTAGATACAATTTAATTTTGTTTGTTTGTTTGTTTCATGAGGGCTGTCCTAGCTATGATGTTTCTAAACATCTGCTCTCACAGTTCTGCTAGGTTGATTAGCAGTGCAACGTTACTAAATGAACAAGAACAATCAAATTTAAAGAAACCTAATGGTGTTATCTTTTGATTTTTGCTAAAGGAAATTGTACTTTTAAGGATTTTAGTGTGAGACAAGTAAAACAAGTCAAGGTCTAATTGGACCCTGTATAATTTCATTTTGTTATCAGTTTGTTGTTGTTATTATTACTATTATTACTATTATTATTATTATTATTATTTACAGAATCACAGAATTGTAGGAGTTGGAAGGGACCTCAAGTGGTCATCGAATCCAGCCCCCCTGCCAAAGCAGGTTCCGTAGAGCAGTTTGCCCAGGTAGGCATCCAGACGGGCCTTGAATATCTCCAGAGAAGGAGACTCCACAACCTCCCTGGGCAGCCTGTTCCAGTGCTCCGTCACCCTCACCGAGAAGAAGTTCTTTCGCAGGTTGGTGTGGAACTTCCTGTGCTCCATCTTGTGGCCATTACCCCTTGTCCTGTACCCACAAACCACTGAAAAGAGGTTGGCCAAATCCCTCTGTCTCCCACACCTCAGGTATTTATACACATTGATGAGATCCCCTCTCAGTCTTCTTTTCTCCAGGCTGAACAGACCCAGGTCTCTCAGCCTTTCTTCATAGGGAAGATGCTCCAGGCCCCGTATCATCTTTGTGGCCCTCCACTGGACTCTCTCCAGAAGATCCCTGTCTTTTTTGTACCGGGGAGCCCAGAACTGGACAGAGTACTCCAGGTGAGGCCTGACCAGTGCAGAGTAGAGGGGGAGGATCACCTCCCTTGACCTGCTGGCCACACTCCTTTTAATGCATGGCATGGATCTCATTGGCCCTCTTGGCCACCAGGGCACACTGCTGGCTCATTTAATATAAACAGTCTACACTTAATTTTGTTTTCTGTCATCTCTTCAGTGGACCACATGTGCAAACTCTTTTTATTTAATAAAATAATATAATTCCATAAAAATACTGATTCATACAATTGGATGATATTTTGCCTAAATTTGCCTGACAAATTCTTTCCTCCCCAGTGAAGAGTCTTGGTATACAGACATTGTCATTCAGCATGTGTGGTACAGCCTGAACTCTGCCTGTGTCTGAGATAGGAGTATGCAAGAAGGAAGTGTTCAAAACGTGGTTGTATCACACCCAGAGCTTCCTCAGAGTGAGCCAAGAATAAGTACAGAAACACTGATGCAACTAAGGCTCAAGTGTCATTTGAGTAGAATTTCATTACTCCTAAGCCTAGGTCTTATATGTTGTAAATATTTTGTAATTTTATTTGACAATTCAATGAACTTTAAAAAAAAAAAAGAAAAAACAGAAAAAAAAAACAGCCTTAAGCTTTCAGTCAAGTCAGCAAAATCTCCCTTTGATTATTTATATTTGAAGAAAGCTCTCTGGATCTTAAAAATTACCTTATGATATCTAAGTCTGAAAAAATACATGAGTAGGAGGCACAGAGGTGCAATATCTTACATGCCTAATGTTGTGCTGTCAAATGCATATTATCAAGAACAACCCTTTAGCCATTTACAAGGGAAGGAAATGATTCAAAGACAGGCTAATGGCAAGCAGGTTGTGTACAATATTAGTCAGGATATGAAATTGCAGCAGTAATAATGTTATTACTTACTAGCATGTGAACACAGTAAGTTTCCTCAATAAGCTAGAGAATGAATTATATTCACTCTGTATCCCTCCTCTCCATCCCCCAGCTCTGGAAGATAACAGTGTGTCTGAATACCAAAACCTTCTTTCTTGAAAGCAATTCATGTTCAAAATTCATTCTCTGTAGTAGACTATCCAAGAGGTGAATGTGTGTTTGATAGATTATATTTATTATAAGATGTATATATATTTTTTCAGGTCAGCAGTTTTACCTGTGCCGGTGCAGCCACCAGGAAGAGTTGCACAGCTGGGGAGATTGATTAGCCATGTGACAGAGCAGCGTGTCTACTGGATTCCTTTCTTTCAGCTTCAGCTGAGGTGAGAGAAAAAAGCGCTTCAATTCCAGCAATAATCTAGCTTTAACCCAGAATAGTAAACTTGTTGTAAAATTTCTTTTTATCCTTTATTACACATTAGTTCTTCCTCATGCTGTACTCCTTCACCTCTCACACATGAAGACTTATAAGGCACCTTGGTGTATGGCTCTAGAAAGGAGAGTGTTAGCTCTCTTAAAACTCCAATAGAGTTTATTGACTCTATTGCATCCTCAAATATTGCACATCCCTGTTTACCCAAGGCACGTATTTATTTATTTATTTTAACTGCTTGGTGTGGGAAGAAGCTGTTTTTGTCTACAAGTTGTTCATTTTCTGTAGTATGGAGATGTCCTGGTTTCAGCTAGGACAGAGTTAATTTTCCTCCTAGTAGTTGGTAGGGTGCTATGTTTTGGATTAGGATGAGAAGAGCGCTGATAACATGCTGATGTTTTAATTGTTGTAGAGCAGTGCTTACACCAAGCCAAGGACTTTTCAGCTTCTTGCTCTGTCCTGCTAGCGAGCAGACTAGGGATGCAGCAGGAGCTGGGAGGGGACAGACCCAGGACAGCTGACCCAAACTGGCCAAAGGGGTATTCCATACCATCTGATGTCATGCTGAACAATGTATAGGGGTGGCTAGCCGGGGTGGAGGGGTGGCCGGCTGCTCGGGGATAGGCTGGGCATCGGTCAACGGGTGGTGAGCAACTGCATTGTGCTTCACTTGTTTCGTACACATTATTACTATTAATACTATTATTATTATTATTATTGTTGTTATTCTTTTCCCTGTCTTAATAAACTGTCTTTATCTCAACTCACAGACTTCACTTTCCCGTTTCTCTCCCCCATCCCGGAGAGGGAGGGGGGAGGGTGAGCGAACGGCTGTGTGGTGTTTAGCTGCCAGCCAGGCTAAACCACAACAGTCCTTTCACCTCCAGTGTTTTGGACATTCACCCCTGAACAACTGCAAAATCCTAAAAAACTGGTAGAATGCTTGAAAAAGAGGTGTCATGACTCTGGCAGTTCCAAAGTGACACAAATCACTGTAGCGTGCTGGGGTCTGGCTTGTGCCTATCGAGCTGCAATTGATGCTACTATCAACCTAATGACAGACCCTGCAGCCGTTCCAGTTCCAGCCCCACGTTGGGCGCCAAAAGGACTGTTGTTATTATAATAATAATAATAGTATTAATAATAATAATGTGTACAAAACAAGTGATGCACAATGCAATTGCTCACCACCCGTTGACCGATGCCCAGCCTATCCCCGAGCAGCCGGCCCCCCCCACCCCGGCTAGCCACCCCTATACATTGTTCAGCATGACGTCAGATGGTATGGAATACCCCTTTGGCCAGTTTGGGTCAGCTGTCCTGGGTCCGTCCCCTCCCAGCTCCTGCTGCCCCCCTAGCCTGCCCTCTGGCAGGACAGAGCGAGAAGCTGAAAAGTCCTTGGCTTAGTGTATGCATTGCTCTGCAACAATTAAAACATCAGCATGTTATCAGCACTCTTCTCATCTTAATCCAAAACATAGCACCCTACCAACTACTAGGAGGAAAATTAACTCTGTCCTAGCTGAAACCAGGACAGGAGATAATCAGGAGTTTGCTTTTCCAACTGTAAATTGTCTTTCCTGATAGTCAGCTATGGTTCTGAGGTGACAGGATCTACAATAAATACATAAAAAATACAACATTGTTACAATCAGCCCTCAGTTACCTGAGATCAGATAGTCTGATGGATGTGGAACATATGAGTACACAGTGAGCCAAGGATTTTTTGAGTTTGCAGATTTTGTGAACTCAAGAGCCACCCCAAAGACATCTGTAGTGTCTCCAGAATTACCTCAGTCTGCATTGAATATATTACCTTTACTTTGCTCTGACAAGAGCTGAACAGAGTAAGATATGCTGGCCATAGTACCTCTGTCGAGTCACAAAAAGAGGCCTGTGCTATATGACCACATTTGAATATTGCATCTATTTTGGATCATATCATATTTGAATATTGCACCTGAGCCTCACTACCCAGATTTTAGAGATCTGTAGGCATTAATATGAATGTTATTTGCTTTGTCAAGGATCAAAAGCTCACAGTACACTAGGGGTCTGTAAAGGCACACTACTAGTATGTGATAAGAGAACTTCTGTCTCAACAAATTTTCAGCCTATTCAAGGACACAAGCTGTAGCAAGTAGCTATAAACAGGCAGGATAAGAACCACAAAAAGTCAATGAGACAACACTGGTAAAATGAGAGGCAACAGCCTTAGCAGCAGCCTCACCATTGTCAGTGTTTTAGCAGTCATAGAAAAGGATAATTTTAAGGTGAATTTAAAGGAGCTTGAATTTTTCTAGTGTACACAGGAGAGACATTTAGGAGGAAAGTGAAGAGGAGATTTTCAAACAAACAATCTCACTTTGGCCTTGAAATCTGTTATCAAGAGTAGATTGTAGGCAATAATCAATATCAGTAGAAAATAAACTGTGGAAGGCCTTGAAAACAAGAGCAGGTAAAAAGATATTAGTTTAGACATGGGTAGATGTTCTACAGGTAGAAACTGAACTGAAAAAGAAGTGAAATTTGAAAAAGCCATAGAGTATATTCAATCAATGTAAAAGCAAAAGAATATGAAATGATGATGAGAATTATCTGATTGATACAGCCTATTTGGACTTCCAAAAAACTTTACACAAAGTCCCTGATCAAAGACTTTTAGGTAAATTAAGCAGCATCAGCATTAGAAAGAAGGTCCCTGAGCAGGTAGGTAAATGCTAAAATGGTAAGTAACACAGTGTAGGAGACAATCATTTCTTTTGGAAGAGACTATCTGAGTTCTGCAGGGTTCCACACTGGAAGATTTTTAATCTTTTCATAAATTAGCTGCAAAAGAAGATCAGCAGTGAGGAAAAAAGTTTTCTGATGATACTAAGTTATTTAAAGGCAGACTGAGAAAAGACTGTAGGAAGACCTTACGAAACAGTATGATTTGTAGTAAAGCGGCTGGTAATTCAGTGTAGATAAATGCAAAGTAATGTGGATGGTGAAAACACACCTAGTTTCACACACAAAAAGATGTCCATTATCATTCAGTGGTATTATCTTGAGATTATGACAGATAGCTCCATGAAAACTTCAGCAATCTTGGGTAACAAGGAGAAAGACAAATCTAGTGCTAAGATATATTAGGAAAGGAAAAGAACAAACCAACATCATCGTACATTACAGAAATCCGTGGTCGGCCTACAACCTGGATACACATGGACTTCTGTGTATTTTTGAGACAGACATCCTGAAGAAGAAGCTAGATAGAAGCTGAAAAGTTTAAATCCATGGTAAGAAGAATGACTAAATATTTCTATTCATGGAATAGCCAAGTAATGCAGGACTCTAGCCGAGGTGATCTGCTCAGTGGCAGACACACTCCGCAGAAGAGCAGGGGATTGAGGTGGGCAGAGGGTTTACTGCATTGAGGTCACTTGAGGCAGCCGAGGGAGCCACCAGGACCCAGCAACCTTCTTGAGGGTGGCTGACAAGGCTTGGGAGGCAGCAGGAGTGCCCCCCGCTGTCATACAAAG